>NW_003546303.1:210761-236464 GCF_000090795.2 Amphimedon queenslandica | reverse complement strand
CCTGCAAAAGACCGTATGATTATTCCCAATTACTGAGGATGCACGATGAAGGCTTACACAGTTACACTATGCTTTATATTTCATGCAGTGGTGTAGGATATCTTCTCACACCAGTTTGCAAGTACTCTCTTCTTTCTTTACTTTTTCCCATTTTAATCCTACTGCTTTTCCATTTTTAATGTGTTTAACTTACTTGTATTATTAATAATGGACAGCCTACTAAATCAAATAAGGTCTGGCGTAGTTTCGTTGATGTAAATAGAATAAAGCAGCATAAGAAAATTAAAGGAAATAAGTTGGCTTTATAGAAGTGTAGACAATGATTTGATTGACGAACTGGCTAAATATGTTATACAAATAGTGAGCAAAACTACTTGTAAAATGCTTGAAAAAGCAAATGAACAAGATTTAGAAGGCCTTTTTTCGTTTACAATTAGACATCTTGAAAGTAAATCTGCAATGGGTTCTGATATCAGTCAATATAAATTAATGACTGTACAAGAAGGGCCTATTGACAATAAGCAAGAGCATCTTTTGTTGCTTTCCTACTTTATTTCCAACTGGGCAATAAGGAGAGTATCATCCCAGACAGAGGTATCCAGCACAGAATTTATCGTTTAGTGAATACATAAAATCAAGAATTTTAAACTAAGATTCCTGATTTCGTAGAAATGATTCATATTGTTTGCACTATTACTGATTAAAAATTAAGAAGGCCTTAAAAACTGGCATGTATAATTTATTAAAAACATGAATGGGCAACGTTGGTCAAACTGTTACTTATATTAGAAAAAATTAATGTTTTAGAAGAATTTAAATCGACATTTCCACCAATTCTAGAGCTCTTTTTGTTAATTATTCCACTAACCACAGTAATGTTATATAAACTAGGTGGTTTGCACCTACTGCTGCAGCAATAAATGTATTTAAAATTATTTTTGAGTTAAGGCCTCCATATACTAGGAACATGTTGCTTGCAACATCTGTGGCTATATTGATCTTGTAAGCAACATATTGCCAGAAAAAGAATGTTACTTCTGGCAAAATGTTGATCACAAGATCAAAGTAACCACAAATGTTGCTAGCAACATGTTGCTTAGTATATGTGAGGTTGCAACACCACAACCCCTAGATCTATTCTTTTCTATGTATAATAATGATATTGTATAATAATGATATTCATTATTAACTATTTTACTCGCAGTATTCACTGATGATGTAAATTATTTACAGCAAGATCAAAGTTTGTGACACTGTCTTGCCATATACTTTCCGTAACTTTGCTCATGAGTTTGCATTATCTTATATAACACTGAAAAATGGCAAGGCGGTGTCGCGATCTTTTATTATCATTTGATCTTCATTTTTGGCATCTTTGGCTTTGATTTGCTTTTGATGTGGAGAGTGGTACGGTGAATGGTAATGTGTGACATAGGCAAAATTGAAGTAGTATATACAAGACAGAAGTGGGAAATCCTTGCATTAATGACTTTCATTGTGAAAGGAAATAATTGAAAAGTTGAAAGAGCTGCTAAATGAGAAGATTGAAGCTGTGACTATATTTTAGTACCATGAAATTATTATTCAAAATACTTTGATAATATTATTTTAATGAATCTGCAGTACTAGCATTGGTCTCATGAATAAGTCATCTGTAGATTCATTGACATAGGGCACTCTAATAAGATCAAGTAGTTATTTTGTACTGTGAATAAAATGGTTTTCCAACTATCAAGAGCATTTTCAATAGCACAAACAAAGAAGGACTTTGTACAATGGCTGGTTTTCCTCTATGCTCATGAATATCATTTATATTTGTTTTAAATAATATAAAGCAAAAGGAACACTTAAGACTGAGACATATTTCACAAAAAGGTCTTGCACTCCAGAAAGAAGCCTTATTTGATCTGCTTAACCTCTCCAATTCTTCACAACTGCTGTCACTTCTTACAGCTAGGAAAATCCATTGTAAGCTTGTTTCTTGATTGCCTTTTTAAGTATTAACAAGGACAAAGATCCTGCATGTGAAATGTAGAGGAAATAGCACCCAAAACAGGAAACTGAAGGAGTTTAAGGAAGAAGAGAGCACATTGAAGTTTCAGTCATTTTAATTGCGTGTGTGGTCAGGACTACACGTGATGTTTTGATCATAGATAACAGAGTAAATATCTATGTTTTGATGATGAAAACTTGTCAAATTCAAGTGAAACTGACTATAATCTGGAATTTTTTTTAAAATGTCCTTAAATAGCTTATTTAAGCAGGCATTTAACGGCTGTATCTTGCTTGTACAACCATTAAGAATGATAACATCTACATTATGTGACTGTGCCAATTCCATTAACTCTTGTTTTATGAGCAAAAAAATCAATGGCCAAAAGGACTCTGCTCCCTATTGTACAAGGCAATGCAGCTGCTTTAACCATCAAAGCATTAAATCAGAGCCCATCCAGCCCTCCATTACAATGCTACATTTACATTACTTGCTGCCTGAAATTTCTATTTCCTTTATCCCTTAAAAATAGAATATTTTAAAAAATCTCATGTACATGTTATAGCAACTGTTAGTCTCTTTTTATGACCCGCATGATTGTACATGGACCTGCTTCTGTCCTTTCTTAGCCATGTTTTTGTGGACCAGATTAAAATACATACGAGTTGTGTCTATATTTATTACCAGATTGTTAGGATATTTGAGCTCATTTCTGAGTGCTTTGTGACATGATGTAACAATACTGCTATCTTAGTCTCCAACTTTGCAGGTAGTTTCTGGTTTATTGTGGTTTTGCATCTCAATGAGAGCCTGTGATGCAACCTAAATGTATCTAACCAGCAAATGACAGAAGAAACTAGGATTGTGTGGCTTGATGAGTTCGCAAGCTTTAGCTTTAAGGATTGTTGCGCCTAAATAAAGATGATTCTCTGACCTTGTCAATAGTCACTCTAAAATTCCCTCTTTTACTTCACATAATGATAAGACAACTTTTTGCCAGTGGAAATTCCAATGGGAGACGAATTCATGGCCTCTCTGGTGCGTTGCTGCTTGAGATGCCGCTGGAATTACTAGCCTTTCCTCAGGGCATTATTGGTTAACCTACTGATTGTTTAACTAAAAATAACTAGTAATATAAATGTAGCTTACCTAATCACTGTGAGTTAGGCATCTTCCAACCATGAGTACTTGTTCATAAATATTATATTACTGCAGCCAAAATTTGAGGAGAGTGGCAAAATTAGGAGACCTATTATCATAATTTTACAAAATAAGTGTATTTTTGAAATAACAGTGCTCAAATATTAATTATTTTTGAAATTATCAGTTGAAATTTTATAAGAATGTGTTTCATAATTGGTCCTAAGACAATTGTTGGAACTAAAACTCCAAAATAGTGGCAGTAAAATTTTACTTTCTTTACGGTATCACTATCAATATACTTAGCAGAACTGCTGAGAATAACATACTATGGCACATACATGTACATATTACTATATACTTAGTCTTTTAAAGGTTATATCTTTAGTCAAATGCAGTTCTGTTTCACGTGTCTAGTGGCAGTGATATCTTGATTTATTATGATTGAGAATGAATGACCAAGTACTGAAACAAGATATAGCAATGTGTTAGGTCCTAGGTGCTAACCATAACACAGTTAACTCCTAATTCCTTCCTGTCATGGAATCATAATGAAGTGCTCTCTTCTCCTTCATCCAATTTGTTTGTCATTAGAGTAATTAGTTACATTTTCAACTTTTATAATCCTTTTTTTCTTCATCCAAAGACAGAAATACTAATTTTCATTGAAGATTCTACTCAAAAAGAAAGCAGAAAATTCCTAAGTCGCTCTTATGATGGATTGGACTTTCATTTCAATGTGTCTGAACTACCACAACAAGGCAAATGAGGCTCCTAAATTAATGTTTACAGAAGAAAAAGGAAGTGAAAGCTACATAAAGTAAGTACTCACCTTTTTATTGAAGATAATGTTGTGACACAGTTTCTAAAACAATATCTTTTTCTCAAAACCTAGACACAAAAATAATGCATTACACTTGTGGCAACAGGACTCACTTAGTTATACATGTATAACTTTTCTGAAAGTGCCAGGAAATATTTCAGCATCTGTGCTCTAAAGTAGACATCAGAGACGTTGTTTAGTGTGTCTGGACATTATAGTCAATTCAAACAGGACTCGTCTCAAGCCAGACAAGGTTAATGTGTTAACATTTCTAATAAGGCTGGGTGATAGTGGTACTATCACGATACTTTGCTCCCATAATATCATGATAGTGCATATGTCACGATAATTTTCCACTTCATAATGCCATGCATGTTTACCAATGATTTCATTGTAGTTATAAGTCCAATAAAATTAATTATTGATTTTTATAACAAATCAATGTTATTGAAATTAGTCAAGATTTTCTGCTAGAAGTACCATCATGTTCAGATTAGGAAGAAAAGAAGCCCTTTTTTATTAGCTGTGTCCAGCAAGGCTGAAAGCTTGTTTGCAAGGAACCAATGTAGGTGGAATAGCCGAGTAACGTACTGCGAGCTCAGATAACGTGAATAGGGTATATTTCCATTTTTTTGTCACCACCACTGTAATGGCGATTGACCTGTGTGTTCTTCACCCAAGTATTGTGACATTTCAATTCCAATTGCTTTCAAACAGATGCTTCCTCTCCCTTACTTGGTTGCATGACTTCCCCAATGAACTTTAACAACTTCTGTTGTTGCATTGGCATACAATAGTGTTAGGGCAGGGTCCAAAATGTAAGTAAAATGTGGGCCAAACCTCAATTATGGCTTTTGCTTTTTTAATGGCTGCTATTGTAATTTTGAATTGCATCAGCATAAACTACTGACTACAGGTTTAGTTTCATTGGTCAGTTTCATTGCATGTTGCAAAATTTATTGATGGTACTGCACTTCTAACCCATTCCTATCCTCTCTTCTGCCATCTCTGTCATTTTGTGGACTTTTGAATCCACCTGATGAGCCAAAAATCTTAGCCAAGGGTTTGATAGTCAGTTTTCTTTCTCTGCTTCACTTCAGTGGCACTGCAAACAGCATCAGAACTACGAAAAAAAAGCATAGAAATTTCTCATTTTAAGAGGATGGATTCCTTTCTTCAATGTTTTTGTTACCGTTTTGTAATTTTCACTGCTGGTTGTTGTTGTAAAACAGTGGCTTCGCAGAGTACAAGCTCACTGAAAAGCAAATTGCTTTTTTTACAGATCACAGAAAAAAGATTAACTGAACTGATAAAACATTAACTAACAACAACTAACAATTGACAAAAGACTGACAAAAGGTCACACAACATATAGCAACTTATATGTACATAACAAAACTCCAATAGAGAGCACTAATTATAACCTACAGATTATTCTAGAACAACAATAAGAATATCTAGAACATAGAAGATTAATTAAGATGGTACACATAGACACACATCAACAAATCATAAACACAATATTAATTACAATAACAATAATAGTTGTCCTATGTAAGGTTCCACTATTTCCTCAGTATTTAGATGTCATGACTATATTGTATGAATGACAATTTTTGTTGGATTATAATAGCATTGCAAACAAATTTTTTGAAAAGCTTACAGTCAACTTGTCATTTGCGTTTATCTCGTGTCCATTTTATGCAGCCAGTGTTCATAAGGGTCGTTGCAACTCTAGAGAATAACTGCAGATTTGAGAAGTTTGTTCTTGGCACTCCTTACCTTTTTTGATGACTAATTCCTCTGCACTTTCTGCCACTCATGTAATTTTATACAAATATCTACATGTTATTCTACTATAGTGAGTCTTCCTGTAGTATCCCAATAATATTTTTAATACATATTGCTTCTTTCGTTTCTTGCTGCTTACTTCTGCTGACTTTTTAAGTATCAACTGTAAGCACTTGATTAAGTCACTCAGCTTAGGAATTCTTTGCCTGCTATTCATCTCAATCTTTCCATGATATTTAAATATAATATTGTGGTCCCACAGTGAAATCTCTGACAAAGGTATGATTTCTTTGCTAATTAATTTTCTGAAACAATTTGATTCTTTAAGTGTGTAAGTAAATATTTTATGTCAAGTTTCGAAACGTCATGCTTTCATTTTAAAACTTAGATGTAGCTTCTCCATTTGTTTATAGTGGTGGAATGGCAGAATTACAGAAAGTCTTGAAATCAATGTATTTCTTCCTGTCTACTTAATCCTCGTTATTTGGTATGTACTTAAGCTTTTCTCATGATTTTCTAGATAAATGCTATGATATCTAATTTTTAAAAAGGATATTGTGTATTTATGTAATTGAAAATTTAGATGGGCACAATTGTTTCAGTTTGAAAATATTTTAACAAAATTCTGCCCTAGAATGAACTTTATAGTTGTGAAAGCACTTTGGCTGCATAGTGGATTTTGAAAGAGCTATGATTCTCCTTCTGAAGGGTTTGGTTTTTGAGTTAATTATCTCACTTCTAGTTGGTACATTTTGTGACATATTCCTTTGTACTCATCGTTATCATCTGATCTTATTCATTATTCACTTTCTTATTATGTGAAGTACAATGAAATTTTCGTTATTCTGTTTAACAATAATAATACAGGTTCAATGATTCAAGACTTTCTAAATTTGGGAAATTTTTATCAATTATATAATAGTTATATTAGATCACAACTGGTCAAAGCACTGCAGCGAAGAATTGTTTGAAACTTGTTGAATAGTTAAACGTGCTTATGGTGCCTGTTATGTTTAAATAACCCGTGTAATTAAAGTATTTCAATAGAATTGTCATTCCTGTCATGAAAATGAGGATGGAAACGAACAAGGAATGTTAAAACTCTCTCTCCTAGCCTTTAGGACTCCCATAGACAAAGAAATTCTTGTCTTTAAAGTAAACGTTTTTAGCAGGATCAGTTTATTTTTCCAATTGTGTAGTGCCATAAATGAACAGGGTCTGCTGATGGAGTGAAAGTACATGAATTAAATTTATTGTGATTTATATTGTGGCCCATATCACTATTGCAGGCATGCATTGTTTAGGACTTTTTAGAAGCTTGTATAAGCTATCTAAATTTCAAATTTAGAGGTGAGTTGAGAGTTTGAAGCATTATGTAAACTGAGCTCTGGAAATGCCTTCTAAATACTGAAATGTAAGATAGCTACATCCTTTTCGCAGCTGATTCAGGGGATTTGACAAGAGTTTTTTAGCTTTTGGCAATCAAGTCTTCAAGGTTTTACTTTCAGGACTATCCTGGCATTACATTAAAGGGTAACTGCCCCCATTTTTTGAGGTACTTTTTTATTGTCTTAATGGGTTAGTCATATTGTAAAACAGCGACATGTTTTATTGACCATAAAAATTTTTTGGCTGAGACACAGAGCTCTAAAGTTGCCCTTTTTGCTTCCTGCCATTTTACTTCCTGTTAACGGGCGTGGTTTTGCGTGATGTCATTCAAGGCAAAGGAAGTCAACACATACTACATTGTGACTAACAGCTTCTTGCATAAAACATCATGCCAAATCGTTGTGTAGCTAATGGTTGTAGCAACACTACATCTGTTCAGGGAATTACAACCTACTATTTCCCCAAAGATGCTAGACTAAGGCAGGAATGGGTGGCTCAAGTCAAAGAACAAGAGATAAATGGACTGGACCTTCAGTTCACAGTGTACTGTGCAATGAGCACTTTAGTCAAGATTGCTTTCAAAAGTCCTTTGAAATTGGCAAGTTATTTGGCATCACTGGTAGAAGACAACTGAAAGACAATGCAATTCCCACTCTTTTCAAAAGAAAGATTGATGACACACTGACATCAGACAGTAATCCAATACCAAAGAAGAGGAGAGCATATGAAAAGAAAGAAAGGAGGAGAGTAAGTTTGCATATCTGTATTTTATAATGAAAAAATAATGTTTCATAACATTTTGAAAATAAGACTTGCATCTGGAGCTTGTAGTAGTATTAGTGTAACTAGTGTCAGTAATGCAGTTACTTATTCTGAACCAGAAGTTACCTGTGATCCTGAACCAGAAGTTACCTGTGATCCTGAACCAGAAATTACCTATGATCCTGAACCAGAAGTTATTTGTGATCCTGAACCAGAAGTTATTTGTGATCCTGAACCAGAACTATCTTTGCAGGTGACATTTCTAATTGAAAAGTATTTTATAAATATTGTAAATTTGTAGACAATTGGTACTCAAGTAGAACGTATCATATCCAAGAATGCTACAGTTCAAACAGGTCATTTTTCAAGATCAAAGAGTAAGTAAAAATTGTAAAGGTTGTTTTGCATATTGACACTGAACTTTAACAATAGGAGTACAAACTAGCATAGTCAAATGTGTTGATGTTGGAGTACAGTGTGATTTACTTCCAGAAACCTGTAGTGCTACTAGTCAACCTGACCTAGATGAAGGTGATGTTCCTAGTGATGATACTGATGATGTTAAAGACAATGATTCTGACTATTCCATCTCTACAACATATGAGGAATTAGCAAGTAGTCGGTAAATTTTTTCAATCTTAATTATACATAAAGCTATATATGTCATGTCTAGTTTGCCACTTGAATCTCGACAAAGTATATTGTATTTCAAGAATGTTTGCTGACACGTTTTCCTTCTTGTCATAAATGTCATGCTCCTTGTACTAATATCAAGAAAACTGAAAATGGGACCTTCGTTAAAGTACAACAAATCTGTGACATCTGCGAAGAGGTTAGTACCTGGAAAAGTCAACCATTTATCAAGGATTACCCAGCTGGTAACATTTTACTTTCATCTTCAATTCTTTTTTCTGGTTTGCTTCCTGAGCAAACATTACAAATGCTTCGTCAGTTTGGTTGTTGTGCTATTGCACTGAGAACATTTTACAAGCACCAAAAGAATTTCTTACTACCAGCTATTTTTAATGTTTGGGATCGTTACCAACAAGTGTTTTCAAAATTTGCTACAACACAGAATCCACTGATATTGGGTGGTGACGGAAGGGCTGATAGATAGTCTTGGTCATTGTGCCAAATATGGATGCTACACAATGATAGAACTGAATCATAATTTGTTTTGGACATGCAGTTAGTACAGGTAGCTATTTCAAGTTATCATGTCACTGAATATTTTTTTTAATTTTAGAGTAACGAAGTCAATGGGAGCTATCACATGGAGAAAGAAGGACTAAGGAGTATTAACAAGATGATTGACTATGGTTTGAATGTTGCTGCGCTAGTTACTGACAGACACAGGCAAATTGGCAAATGGATAAGAGAGAACCTTCCAAATGTTAAACATTATTATGATGTGTGGCATTTTGCCAAAGGTATCTAATTATACTGAACATAACTTACTAGTGTTTTTAGGACTCAAAAAGAAACTACTGGCTTTATGTAAAGAGAAGGAGTGTGAGGAAATCGGAAAGTGGATAAAGAGCATAACAATTCATTTGTATTGGTGCGCTATGTCAACACCAGATGAAGTACCAAATGCACCTGATTTAAAGGTTGCCAAGTCGACATCTTTGGATAACCATTTACACTATCAGCACAAGCACACAGGATTGTTTAAAGAATGTGTTCATGGAAAAATTTACACAAGAGGAAGAAATAAAAAATGGTTAAAACGACATAAGTATTACTTTTGGTAATGTATGTGTTACATTTTTATTAAAAATAGATACTAAAGAAAGTGAAAAATTAACAGCAAGACTTTTGAAAAGGCAATTTTGTAAAGATGTTCAACAGTTGTCTCCATTACATCAAACGTCAAACGTCGAGGCCTTTCACGGTCTTCTCAATCACTTCAGTCCAAAGTCAACAACTTTCTCGTACAATGGAATCCTCGAAAGGTAAATCAATGTACAAAATGTTAATACTGTTACATCAAATGATGTAGAATGGACTGCTGTATTACACTTCAATGAAATTTCTAATGAGCAGCAGGCTACAACACCAGATGGTCAAAAGAGGTATTCTGTTTGTTTTCCAAAGTACAAACAAGAACATCACACTGTACGAGAAATTGCAACATCGTCTACTTACAGTAAGTATAATTGGGTTGTATTATACTCATTTAAAATAATTTATTTAGATTACATACATGAATTGCAGCAAGAGGTTACACGAGTGCTTCATGGTATGACTGAAGAGTTAATTCTTCATGAAGAAAGAGCTCCTTTACCCTTATCCAGTTCCTATGAACACCCTGTTAAAGATCAGGCAATATTAGCACATAAAAGCAGATTCACAAATAAATAATACTGTTAAATACATTTTTTAACAAAAGTCATGATTGATCAGGATCAGTATATCTTTTGTATGTCCATGTAGTTAAAGGAAACTTTCTTCTAATTTCAGAGACTGCACAAGATGGTAAAACAACTCGAACTTTTCTACCTAGCCAACCCCAACACCATCTCACTAGTTGACGATACGCTATGTCCCTGTACTTCTAAAAACAATTGTACGTAAGTATACAAGTAATGCTCTCTTAGGCCTTACTCATTTTGTTGAAGTGCTTAGCCTTCCATATTGTTGTCTATACTGGTAGTAAGCAGCTTGCAAAACCCAAACATCTAAACAAACAAAGGAAAAACCAGGATGTTGAGTAATGCAAGACACAGGTGGGACCTCTGAAGATGAAGTCATGTGCAAAATTTCAACAATTTCTTAAAAGCAAACGCATTCTTTAGGTGTTGGTATTGCCTGGCATTTCAAACAAAGACACCTAAAATTAATAAATTAAAATGAACTTTAAGTAACTGCAGTGACAAACCATGAATCATCCATCAATCTTATGTCATTGTCTTGACTGTCACTATCATCACTATCAACATCATCTGGTTCTTCTGAAGTGCTTGGCTCAAACTGATAGGGTGAAATGGTTTCCAAGTCAATTACTTCAGTGGTTTCATCTGAAACATCACTGTCACTTGCCATTGATTGAGCCATGTGTTGACTTCCTTAGCCTTGTATGACATCACGCGAAACCACGCCCGTTAACAGGAAGTAAAATGGCAGGAAGCAATAAGGGCAACTTTAGTGCTCTGTATCTCAGCCAAAAAATTTTTTGGCCAATGAAACGTTGTGTCGCTGTTTTACAATATCACCAACCCATTAAGACAACAACAAAAATACCTCAAAAAATGGGAGCAGTTACTCTTGAAAATAATGTCAGTGCAGTTTTCTTATTTGCAGTTATTCTTCGAAGTTAAATTTGGGGTATAAAATTTTTGAAAAAATTTTTTCTAATTTATCATTTGTGACCCGATATGAAAAAACCAGGCTATATGCTCCAAAATTGAAAATTGAGATTTATGGTTTTCTTAATTAAGCAAAGTTTTTTTCATCTTTTGGTCCTTCTTCCATGTCATTTGACACATCTAGTGCTGAGTTATGCTTATTTATGCAACAAGAAGTCTAAACGAATGAAATTGAGTTACAGCCATTTTTATCATTATATCTTGCATTATTTACATGGTACACAACAAAAAGTAAGGTCTGTAAATGACCTCTTTCAAGTTATTTTAGGGGAAACTTGGTATCAAATGAAAGGAAATTCTTTATACAATATATTTTTGGTATAATCTCAGTTTTGATAAGGTACCGCTGTCACAACTTTAAGAAGCCATATCTCTAATTGATAATTCCCCGCAGATAGCCTGGTTTTCTCATATTGGGTCACATTTATCACTTTCATATATGGAGTGCAAGCAAATTTTTTACTGTTCCTCTAAAAATAATGGTGGTAGGCATTTGTTTCTGTAAATTGGACAAATTATTGCCATGTTCACATGTGCATGTACTTACTGGAGAACAACTGGGAGGTGCAGTTATTAATGTCTATTATTAGAATGACCTTGCTTTCAATTTGTGCTTTTAAAGTATAAAATTCAGTTATTTTTAGACAGCGCTCCGGTCATTGTGTAGTGAAATACAGAGCAATTAACAGTGTCAAATCCATTATTTGTTTTTTTGTCAGCTGCTTATTTTTGCCTATCTTACAGTAGCAGTTAGACATGTTTGGAGAAAATTGGGGTCACCTTTTCAGGACTGAAAAAATTAACAAAAATTTTATTTTATTATTATTTTGCACAGTAAATTGGCTAGCTGCCATCATAGTTCTTAAAGTTAAAAGTGTTTTGAATTTGTACTTCACTTATCAGATGTCTTAAAAGGCCAATAATAGTGGTAGGCATTTGTTTCTCTATATTGGACAAATTATTGCCATGTTTACAAGTGCATGTACTTGATGGAGAACAACTGGGAAGTGCAATTATTAATTTCTATTACTACAATGACTATGTTGCAGCTTGCTTTCAGTTTGTGCTTTTAAAGTGGAAATTTCAGTTTTTTTGAGACAGTGCTCTAGTTGTTGTATAGTGAGATAAAGAGCAACTAACAGTGTCACATCCTTTTTTGGTTTTTTGTCAGGTGCCTTGTTTTTGCCTATCATACAAAAGCAGTTAGACATGTTTAGAGAAACTTCGGGTCACCATTTTAGGACAAAAAGAATTAATGAAAACTTGGAACTCATTATTTTGCAAAGTAAATTGACTAGCTGCCATTGTAGTTGTTAAAGTTAAGTGTTTTGAATGAGTATACTTCACTTATTAGATAGACAGAATTGTTGCCTATTTTGATAAAGAAGTTCATCACAAAGGCCTCCTCTTGGATTTGAAATATTTCCTACTTTATATTTCAATGATGGTGAAAGCGCAAAATTTGAGGGTTTTTGTTAACTGATGCATTCCTAGTTCTTCAATAGAATATAGCTACATCCTATTTTGGTAGCCGCTTTCCTTATTCTTCACGATTGCGCATACTGTGGCTTTTTTCTTATTCCAATTTAATTGTGTTGGTATTAGATTTGATATAGGTTACTAGTGGGAGAAGTGGCAATCAATTACAGGAGACCTCAGCAAGAGTGTTTTGGCTTTTGTCAATTAAAGTTTTTGCTTAGTTTCATTGCATGTTGCAAAGTTTGATACATTGATTATTGTCTTAAAGGCTGTATTTAGCTATAATGGAATCAGTATAATATTGGCCCTTCTTATCCATTCACATTTAGCTTTATGTTATTGGGTTTGACTGTTTGTTGCTTTGCTAGAAGAGTGCATATTGATCGGAAGACCAAAAGATTCATAGGCCTTCCTTTCATTGTTCGTCTTCTCATTGAAGAACTGAAGCATTTTATTACCATAAACTTCAATTCACTACCAAATTTAGCCTGTATTTTTAGAGTGATCTTTGAAATTAAATAATTTTGTAACTCACATTTTGCTTTAGTAAATGCTGTTTTGTAAGAAGATCATTGGATGTTGCAAAATTTTTTTTTTATGGTGCTGCACTTCTAGTCCAATACCTTCCTCTCTTCTGCCACCTCTGTTGGTTAGTTGGGTTTTGAATCCACCTGATGAGCCTGAAATCTTAGCCAAGGGTTTGTTAGTCAATTTTCTTTGCTTGACTTCAGTGGCACTGCAAACAGCGTCAGAAATGTGTTGAGAAAAGCATAACAATTTCTCATTTCAAGAGGATGGATTCATTTGTTTAATGTTTAAGTTACCATTTTCTAATTTTCACTGCTAGTTGTCATCTTAAAGGTTCCACAATTTCTTCTGTATTTAGATGTCATGACCATATTGTATGCATGACCATTTCTGTTGCATTATAATAACTTTGAAAACAGATTTCTTGATAAGCTTCCAGTTAACTTATTGTCATTTGTGTTTGTCATTTGTCCACTTTTTCCCTTGTTTGGCAGCCAGTGTTCACAAGGGTCGTTGTATCTCTAGAAAATAAAATGCAGATTTGTGAAATTAATTTCTGGCACTCCTTATTTATTTTTTGGATGACTAATTCCTGTGCACTTTCTGCCACTCATGTAATTTTATACGAATATTGTAATGTTATTCTACTAGTGAGTCTTCCTGCAGTGTCAATATTTTTTCCTAATTTTTTCTTTTCTTGCTACTTCAGCTGACTTTTTCAATATCTATACTGTAAACACTTATTTAAGTTGTGCAGTTTATTTTCTAAAACAATTTGATTCTTCAAGTGTGCAAATGAATATTTTTGTCAAGTTTTCAAAAGTAATGCTTTCATTTTTAAAACTTAGACATAGCCTTCTCCATTTGCTTGTAATGATGGAATGACAGGATTACAGAAAGTCATGTAATCAATGTATTTTCTCCTGTCTACTTTATCCTCATTATTTTGTACTTACAACATGTAAGTTTTTTGTATGGTTTCTAGATAGATGCTTTAGTATCTAATTATAACAAGGATAGGATATATTATTGACACTTCAGATAGATGGAATTGGTTTAGTATTGAAAATATTTTTACAACTTTCTGCCCTTGATTTCGAAATGATGCCGATATATAATTTCGGTAACAGTGAAAGAACAGTGCCTGCATAATGAAATTTTCAGAAACAATGATTCGTTCTCTGAAGGGCTTGGCTAGCCATCTCAGTTTGTACAATGGTGCTTACAGTCATGGTGCTTACAGTCAATTACTATTATTAGAATTGACTATGTGGCAATTTGCTTTTAATTGCATAATGGTTCTTTTAGCATAGCAAATTCACTTAGAAGTAGTATAATACGGCTTATTTTTATTATACAGTGCTCCTTGTCATTCTATAGTGACATAAAAAAAAGTTAACAGTGTCACGTCCTCTATTTTTGTCAGCTTCCTAGTGGTGTCATTGGAATTTCATGAACATTTTACAATGCATCATTAAAAGCCATTGCAGAGCAATTTATTGACTAAAACTTGGAACTCATTATTTTTTGCAAAAAGTAAATTGGCTAGCTGCCATTATAGTTAAAGTTGCAAGTGTTTTGAATGTGGTGTAACCACATGAGATGTCTTAAAAGGCCTTTTAGATGAAAAAGTTTGAAGATATTTCGAGAAGCACCTTTTGAATTTTATTGGACATCAAAACCTGTTTTGAGGCTGGTCTTGGATTAATTTCTATGATTTTTCCTGTGAACTTTTCTTTTTGCTATGATGGACATTAACCTGTTCTAGGATATTGATTTCCCATTCTGAGTCATGGCTTTGCTCTTTTGCTGTGATTCTCACTCTTTTTAGTACAAATAGTTGAAGCACTCCTTTGTACTGTAACATTGATTCCATTTTTTAATATTGAAAACGTACTTTCTGTGGCTATTATGTTTGAACTACATGTGTGATTAAATTGCTTCACTTAAGCTCACACTGTAGCTCTTCTATATGCAATGTGATTTTTTGAATAATAAATGTTTTTTGAAACTGTATATTTTGTAGGCGACTTTATATTTCAATGAAAGTAAAAGCACATTAGCTACTGCATCTATTTGTGGCTTCAGTTTATTCTTGCCTTTCTCTCTGTTAAGGGTAATGAGGGATTTGGAAGTACTTAGCCTTCTCACTTACATGTAATTATTATATTTTCAACGTCCTAATTATCATTTTAATTCCAATTTTCAAGACTATAAGTTAGTGCAGGCTTTTGTTTCTTTTAATGGCTGTTACTTCAGTTTTGAATTGCATCACGAACTACTGATTATAGCTTTAGTTTCATTGTTAAGTTTCATTGCGTGTTGCAAAATTTATTGATGGTGCTGCATTTCTAGCCCATTGCCATCCTCTCTTTTGCCACCTCTGTCGGTTAGTAGGCTTTTGTAACCACCTGATGAGCTAAAAATCTTAGCGAAGGGTTTGATAGTCATTTTTCTTTCTTCGCTTGACTTTAGTGGCACTGCAAACAGCTTCAGAAATGTGAAAGGAAAAGCATAAAAATTTCTCATTTGAAGGAGATGGATTCATTTGTTCAATGTTTTTGCTACCACTTTTTAATTGTCACTGCTAGCTGGTTGTCCTCTTAAAGGTTCCACTATTTCTTCTGTATTTAGATGTCATGACCATATTGTATGCATGACCATTTTTGTTGAATTATAATAGCATTGCAAGCAGGTTTCTTGAAAACCTTACAGTCAACTAATAGTCATTCGTGTTTGTCCCTTGTTCACTTTTTCCCCTTGTTTGGCAGCCAGTGTTCACAAGGGTTGTATCTCTAGAAAATAGAATGCAGATTGTGAAATTAATATCTGGCACTCCTTATCTTTTTGATGACTAATTCCTGTGCACTTTCTGCCGCTTATGTAATTTTATAAAAATATCTATGTTATTCTACTAGTGAGTCTTCCTGCAGTGTCAATATTTCCTATTTTTCAATCTTCTTTCCACTTTAGCTGACTTTTTCATTATCTATACTGTAAGCACTTATTTAAGTCATCCAGCTTTGAAATGCTTTTCTTTGCTGATGTATTTTCTAGAACAATTTGATTAATCAAGTATGCAAATGAATATTTTTGTCAAATTTTAAAATGTAATGCTTTCATTTTAAAACTTAGATGTAGCCTTCTCCATGTGCTTGTAATGATAAAATGACAGGATTACAGAAAGTCTTGTAGTGAATGTAGTTTCTCCTGAATACTTAATCCTCATATCTTTGTACTTACAACATGTACATTTTTTATAATTTTCTAGATAAATGCTATAGTATCTAATTATAACAAGGATAAGATTATTATTGACACTTCAGATAGACGGAATTATTTCAGTATTGAAAATATTTTTTTCAAATTTCTGCCCTTGATTTTGAAATGATGCCGATTTATAATTTCAGTTGCAGTGAAAGAACATTAGCTGCATGCTGGAATTTTAAAAAACTATGATTCTTTCTATGAATGGGTCTGCTTCTCAGTTTGTAAATTGGTGCTTACAGTCAATTGCTATTATTAGAATTGACTATGTGGCAACTTGCTTTTAAGTGCATAATGGTACTTGTAACATAGCAAATTTACTTAGAAGTAGTAAAATATGGCTTATTTTTATTATACAGTGCTCCTCATCATTCTATTGAGAGATAAAGAAAAGTTAACAGTGTCACGTCCTCTTTTTTGTCAGCTTCTTAGTTGGTGTGATTTTAAAGTTCATTAACTTTTTACAAAGTATCAGGAAAAGCCATTGCAGATCAATTTATTGATTAAAACTTAAAACTCATTATTTTTGCAAAAATTAAATTGGCTACCTGCCATTATAGTTGTTAAAGTTGCAAGTGTTTTGAATGTGTTGTTCCCACATTAGATGTCTTAAAAGGCCTTTTAGATGAACAAGTTTGAAGATATTTCAAGAAGCACCTTTTGAATTTTATTGGACATCACAACCTGTTTTGATGCTGGTCTTTGATTAATTTCCATGATTTTTCCTGTGAACTTTTCTTTGTACTATGATAGACATTAACTTGTTCTAGTATATTGATTTCCCATTCTGAGTCATGGTTTTGCTCTCTTGATGTGATTCTCACTCTTCTTAGTACAAGTAGTTGAAGTGCTCCTTTGTACTGTAAAAGTGATTTCATTGTTTAATATTGAAAACATACTTTCTGTGGCTATTACGTTTAAACTATATGCGTAAAAAATTACTCATAGTCTGTACCACTTCCATAACAAAGTAATTATTGAAAATATTCAATGCTTTCTTTGAGATTGAACATTTTGTAAGTGACTTTACATTTGTTGGAGTCCTAATATTAATTTTACATGTTACTCTATGAGAAGGTCTTGTGAAAAGAACATATTGTAAAGTTATTGCTGATATAATCAATTTAAGTCCTTTGTTATGATTATGTTTTTGAAGCTGCTAGGTTATTTACAGCTTATTAAAATTTCAACTCTAGAGGTTAGTGCAGGAGAATTTGTAGCATTTTGTCAGCTGAACTTTAAAAAATGCCATCCTAGTACTTGAATATAACATAACTACATCCTTATTTGGTAGCTTCTATCCTTATTCTTCACCATTGCACATACTGTGGCATATTTATTATTCCAATTTAATTTTGTCAGTGCTATAAGTCAGTTGTTAAATTTTGTTACATTTATTTCTTCTACACAAAAGTAACCCTTTAGATGAGTACAATTTTTTCAGTTTTGAAATATTTTTATAAATTCTTCCTCTTGAAGTTACTTTATATTTTAACTACAGTGAAAGCACTTTGACTACATGTTTGATTTTTCCATCATTCATTTTAACTGATTCAAACAATAACATAAATTAATCTTTTGGACAAAGACTTCTCTTTTGTACATGAGGGATTTTTCATTAACCTTATAATTTGAATATGGTGATGAGACTTTTCATCCAGAATTTGTAGCCTAATGTGGAAAATTTCAATGATATTTACTGCAATGATCCTCCTGAAAGGATGTCTTCAAGGCAATACATAGCTGTAATGAAATCACTATAATATTGCCCTTCTTTTTTGTTTATATTTCGTTTAATGTTATTGGGTTTGGGTATTTGTTGCTTTGCTCTATAGCGTACATATTGATGAAAAGACCAAAGGATGTACAGGCCTTCCTTTCATGGATTGTCTCCATATTGAAAAACTGAAGTATTTATAATAACTATAAAACTTCAATTCATTACCAAACTTAGTCTCTATTTTTGAGGTATGTTTGAAGCTTAAGAATTTTGTAACTTACATTTTCACTTAGAAATTACTGTTTTTTGATGAGGAAGTGCCCTATTTATGTATTTTTTTTTCTTGTAGTAAATTTGTGTCTAGATAATGGCAAGCTTTAGCATAGTTGTGTGCTAGCTACTAATTTGTTAGTGCCGTATAAGTTAGTTTTTATTAATTTAATAAGCACATTGTAATCATTATGTAATACTAAATAGGTGTGAAACACTGAAGTTGGTTCATCCTTAACACACAAGAACTAAAGCTTGGAAAGCCTTGCTGGGTTTGTTGCATGTGAGTGGCATATGGAACTAAGCCTGTTCACAAGGAGTAATTTCAAGTTTGTGTATTACAAAGCTACTTTCATGCTCGTTCCTTATATTTCGTATTTATATAGCTTTGCAAAAACCCAAGAAATTATAACTGTGGAAAAGCAGAATGTCAGTGATAGCTTGGCAAAAACCAGGTTCCAAATATTGTAGTAACTTTTGTTATCATTAAAAATATATTGTTTTAATTTTTACTGAGTTTTCTAATTGCCAAATGTACTCGGTGTTGCTTAAATATAATCTATTTATACCAGTGCCTGTATAGTTTGAGTTTAGCATACGGAGCCAAGAGTTAGCATGTCTGATACAACATAATGCTGCTCCATGGAATCTGGTTACAAATGCAGCTGAATTATGCAAGTTGCTTTGGCTGAATCAGTATGAATTCCAGTATGCATGATTTGTTTCAAGGCTGATGTATCAAGCTACGCTCTTTACCATGATAGGTAATTCAGGTTGCATTTGGCTGAAAGCTAGAAATTCATGATTCGCCAATTTCACTTGGCGCCAAGGGGATGTGTGCATGCTCATTGTCATTGAAAACGTGTATGGTAAACATCATGGTAGTATATATAGATGGTGGGCTTTCAGTTTTTGGTCACTGTGTTAGTAGCTGCTCCTCGGGAGATAGCAGGCACTGTGGTTTGGACGGAGATGGTTGTAATGGAGTAGGCCCAGATGTGACGGTGGTAGAAGTCATAATCGGGATAGTAGGAGCCATAGTTATCATTACTATGACAGAGGTTTATTCAGTGAAGGTGCTAGCAGCTCTTCCGTAAGTCGAGATAGTGGGAGTTGGTGGGATTGCGGTGAAGGACCAGCGCCGGTATGGTGAATTGGATGAAAAAGATGGGATGAAAAACAAGATTTGACACCTCTAGCAAGCAAATGCAGGTTTGTTCAGTATTGTTGGTTTTTCTTGTATCTCAATTGAGTTGCACTTTCAAGCATTAAAGTAATTCATGTACATAATTATCCTTGTGTTACACAATTATCCTTATGTTGTGTATCAGCTTTAACCAGATATTTGTATGTCCAACTTACATTTCTTCTATACATGTTAATTGTCAAGAGTACATAATACTTAAAGAGAGTATCCAACAGTCCTATAGCAGACTGCTGCATGAGGGCATATTTGCTCAAAGTCACAGTCTGCATACTCCAGTATACTTACCTTATCACGTGATCAACCTTGTGGCATTAAAATCTGGCCCTTGGCTTTTAAAAACTTGGCAATCTCTTCCAATACAAGAAAGGAACTTAAAAGAAGGCTGAAAAGATGAATTACAAAGGCAGCCCTGCTACTATCCAGGAGTTTGTGCCCCAAGCACTGCCAACTCATGACATTGGAAACTCAATGTCTGATAACAATAATCATTGATAAAGTATACTAGAGTATTCAGATTGTGGCTTTGAGCAAATACACCCTCACATGCAGTAGCTTGTATAGGGCTGTTCGATACTCTCAAATAGTATTATTAAGAGTAGATAATAATTAGAAGAGTGTCCTACTGTGCACGATACCCCCTGATTCATCACGGCGTAGAATTGAATAGTCACATTCAGGATACTTCCGTATTTTTATTGAGTTGTTATAGTTATTGCTAGTTTTTTTGAAATAACTACTCCAAAGTACTGAAAATATCCTGAATGTGACTCTTCAAATTTTACGACGTGATGAAGCAGGGGTTACTGCACAGTAGGACACTCTCCTCTAATTATTTTCTACCCTTGGTATTATGTACTCTTGAGAGTGATGTTCAATACCGATGCCAAAATACTCGATACTTTAATACTCAGGATTGAAACGGTATCGAAAGCAATTCCAGTATCAAAAGATTAGATTACGAGTACAACCACACCCATTTAACAGCAATAATAGTTAATAAATTACTAGTTTATTTGAAAATTAAAATGTAAATATTTTTATTAAAAAATTAACACCTAGAATAATAAATAATGCTTCTCCAGCAGCTCTCTGAACTTTCTCAGTCTTTCTGGCTGGTTCCTTTAATCTTTGAGATGGTGAAAAAGTAAGAAGTGAACAATGAAACTTGCTTTTAGTGTTCCTGGTCAATTCTAGCAGCAGTAACTGGCTGGAGCACCTCTGGACTATATAATCGTACTTGATACCATCGATACACTGGGAAAACGTACTCGGAAATGAACCAAATTCATTTTTCAGGTATCAAACATCACTAACTCTTGATGTTGTATTGGAGAAATGACAAGCCTTAGCAACCACCAGCCCGTGTTCCTTTCCGTGAGTGGGTGTAGCCACAGCAAACAAAATGGCAGCTTACACATGGGACAAAGTTAAGAGCTTTCTAACAGCAAGAGAGCATAGAGATATTGTCTAAAGACTTCTCTAGAGGCATTATAAGGTACGGAGAACCTGTATAAGTCTTAATAATGACCAAATTGTACTTGCAAGGTGGTGAAATTAATTATAGGAATATTTTTACCCTCTTACGCTTGTTTATGTTGTTCTCACTATTTCAATAAATATTTGACATATTTTTAAAATTTTTGACTTAACTTTAAATGCTGTGTATTGCATTGTGGTGTTTGTCAGCTTATAAAGCATGCTGTTTAGCTCATTTTGGATGCTTTATTGGAAACCCTTATGTGTGTGTGTGTTATATTGCATGGTGTTATTCAGAGAGCGTGCAAAAGTGAGCTATATACAAGAAATAGGTACATGTCAGCTTCTGCTACATAAATGTAGAAGTCATTATAGTGAACCTTTTACGGCATAATTTGTATTCATCATTTGCATGGTATACAGTATATCTTTATTGCTATGCTACTAATCCTTTCCTTTTAGGTATTAAAGTTCAGTAATGATGAAGAATTGTATGCAGTTTTGGCTCTTGAAGAACAATGCAATTTGATGCTTCCAATGGGTTATTCCGAAGCTCTTTTAACTCTGACACTGGCTGATCGATGGGACTTGATCTCGACTCTTACAATGCATCACTTGGTGATCAAGGTGAAGTCTTCAACGGACCAGTTTATCAACTGTCTACAAGATGCTTCAGTGTTGAGTTGTATAGGAAAAGAGCCTTTTTTGTAATAATTAGAAGGGCTTTGTCATCAGGTATGGATGTTTTGTTATTAAAGTGAATAATATGTTTCGAACTTGTGTTTCTCTTACTTTAGATGTCTTAAAAGACTTGCTTCATGGGCAATATTTAGCAGAAAGTTCCAGTAGGAAAGTGAAGGAAGTTGATACTTCTGTTTTCTTGTTGATTTTCTACATGAATGCTATAATGTAATTTATTTATAACACATGCATATCTATTAATTATGCCTATTAATGATTTTTAAGATTGACAGAGTCATTGCAGTATTAAAAATGTTTGGAGTGTGGGCTGAAATCACCATTCGCTTTACTGAAGCATTTAATATGTCTGTGTAGTAGAATGTGGGTTTATAGTTCTTGATACATGCTCATTTATACTTAATTTTAATTGAATTACAGGAATGACAGCGTAATTATTGATAGTGATAGTGACACTGATTCAATGGACCTGGTACCTGTTTCTTTTAATCGGTGAATATAAAGTAGTAAATTTTATTTAACTTATTTTTGTTTATGCTAACTCCAGTGAGGTAAGGATAAATGATGATTCACGCATCTGTAGTGACTGGTAAATTTAAAAATATAGTAGACTATATTTGACTTATTTTTACTATTATAGTACTCCTTCTAACTACAGTGAGATAAGGGTTCATGCATCTCTAGTGACCGGACATTTACAGTAGTAGATTATGTTTGACTTATCATTATTATACAGTACTGCTGATTCCAGTGAGATAAGGATAAATGATGATTCATTCATCTGAAGTGACCGGTACATTAAAAATTATATTAGACTATATTTGAGTAATTAATTTGTTATTATATAGTACTCCTGATTCTAGACAAATAAGGATAAATGATGGTTCGTGCATCTCTAGTAACCGGTACATTCAAAGTTGTAGAAGATATTTGACTTATTTTTATTATACAGCACTCCTTCTATTTCCAGTGGGATAAGGATAAATGATGATGACAGGTACTTTTAAAGTTATAAAATATATTTGACTTATTTTTAAACATACAGTGCTCCTACTAATCAAAGAGAGACAAATGAAGTGGTAAGTTTTGATTACATTAAAGCTGGCAATGCTTAACCATTTTGTAGGCATTGATAAGTTCTGACAATGATGACTTGCTGGCATTGGACAGAGTCTTGATTTATTTTGTAGCTCAGGAGTTGAAAAGTATGAGGGAGTCCTGTTTACAAACTTGTTCGTTATTCTTATTTTTATTGACAGAGCTCTTTGGTCCAGTATATTCATATGAAGCAGCCAGATGATTATGAACTTACTCCACTTAAGCTTAATGTCAGGCGTAGATGTATCCTCATAGATGCTATTAAAGATGGGAAGAAACCAAGATTTGATACTAACAAGCAAGTGCAGCTTTGGTTTTATCTAAAATTTTTGTTTCTTAATTGAGTTGCTGTGTGAAGCATTTTATATGCTCTTGAGTTTACACAAAAATCCCAAGGAAAATTTTTATAACTTTTTCTGATACTGAACCTGTACAACTTTTTTAACAAATTCCGACCAAATTTGAATTTTTAAAAAGTTGCTCATAAATCAGGCCTAATACATTGTAGTATATATAGTACAGGGGCCTTAGCCAAATTTGTCACTATGAGAGAATTTCTTATTTTATTGTTTCCATTACATTCATATCTCTTACGTTGTTCATAAGTTTGAGCCGAACAATGTGATTTGATGTTTCCAATGGGTTATTCTAAACCTGTTTTAACTCTGACAGTGGCTGATCGATGGGATTGGATCTCATCTCTTACAATGTATCACTTGGTGATCAAGGATAATTTAATTGACCAGTTTATTAACTGTCTCCAAGACGCTTCAGTGTGAAGGCATAAGAAAAGAGCCAGAATCATGGAAGCCATTGTTTATTATAGTGAATAATGTGCTTCGAACTTGTGTTGTTTGTACTCTAGATGACCGTAAAAACTTAATGTTTCATGTGCAATATTCAGCAGAAGGTTCCAGTAGGAAAGTGAAAGAAGTTCATACTTATGTTCTTTTAGTGATTTTCTAGATAAATGCCATAATGGTAATTTATTTATAACACATGCATATCTTTATAATTATGCCTATTTTTGACCTTATGATGGCTGCACAAAATTGTTGCTGTATTGATATTTTGATGTTGTTTACAGGTTCATCACAAATTCATGGTGAAAGCTATACTCTGGCTCAGTCCAGCCGCTTATATGATAGTACCTGCACTACTGTGGTTGTGTACAAGGCATGAGAGATTTAAATTTTTATTATGTATTACTTCATGCAGCTCATGATTATTACCTTACTTTATTCATCAGTTGCTCTCTTTAATTTTGTTCTCTGCTCTTGATAACAACTTTGTACACTGTAATCATGAACAATGCTCACTTGGCGGTAATTCGATGTGTGCTTGCGTATCGAGTCACATGGAGTATTGTTATGGCATCTTCCAGTGGAGGTCGGAACTCTCGTGAATCACAGCCTCGTCTTGGTGAAGGTAGCCGCTCATTGGGAGTTAGTACGCACATTTGTGATGGGGCTGTAGGTGGCAGCAGCCATAATGGAGATAGTAGGCGCCAGTGTGATGAAGGTGGTGGTGGCTTTGATCATTGTAATAGGCGCCAGAATGAATGTGCTAGCAGTAGCAGCTCTGACAGTAGAGCTAATAGGCACCGGTGGGATTTTGACGAAGGCAGTAGCAACTTTGATAATCGAGGCAGGCGCTGATATGCTGAATATGATGAAGAGGAATTGCAAAGGGTATTGGCATTCATCAATAGCTTGCAATGTGATATACCAAGCCAAGCCACAGATCAGCCTGCCTCCCCCAAGTGAGACTGGACCTGAAGACCCCACATGTATAGGTTAGTCTTGGTGTGAATTAGGCAAGTTTGTTGTTATTGGAAAAGCCAAGCCTACCAACATGTCCTATAACTTATGCCTTTGAGCTATTATAAATAGCAATTTGCTTCAAATGAATTATTTAATTTGTTTAAGTAATGTGAAGTTGGCTTGCAAAGTGGTTGTAGCTCTTAAAGGGATAAAGGGCGGTTTAGATGGGGGTTCTAGTTTTCGAAAAAGACGTCAAAAGGATGAAGTGTCACACTTATTCTCTCGTAAGAAAAAAGCTTGGATGCATAAGTTTGTGTGTTTACCCACCGTTTGAGAGATCAAAGTACCGATGACAGCCATTTACAGGGATGATCTTTTGAAAGCTGGATTAGGAGAGAAGCTTGTTGAATTTTGAAGTATTGACAAGAGTCCAGAAGGATTTAGAGATGTCATATGAAGCGTTCCCTCAACTTGAAAGCGGTGGTGGATATCAGCTCGGCAAACGCCTTCCCTGTGCAAGAAAATTGCATTCTCTTTTATCAGCTGCTTATTCATCTCCTGCATTATTAAAAGAGCGGGTTGGTAATACACGTACTTATATCGGACCTTTACAGAGGAACTTAAGTATGGAGGAGGCTTTTGATTTACCTAAAGGAGTAATTTTTATGAATCTTGCAAGCTTATTTCTTTCTTTGGCTGATGAGAAATGTTTGGAATGTGGACTGATATTACCGGTAACATCTTTGAAGAAACTTTTAACTGTATGTATAGTGGGTTTCAGTTGAGTTTGACCACTGACCCACCCTTATAACTTCTCTATATTTTATGCTAGCAGCTTGAAACTTATTATAGTTGCAAAACGGGTTCTTCCGAAAATCTGTACCAATTTTTGAGTCTCTGAGTACTCTGGAAGGTTCTCAAAAGGTTCTT
>NW_003546303.1:198761-210459 GCF_000090795.2 Amphimedon queenslandica | reverse complement strand
GACTATAGAATGTGGGTTTATAGCACTTGATACGTGCTCATTTATACTTAATTTTAATTGAATTACAGGAATGACAGCATAATTATTCATAGTAATAGTGATACTGATTCAATGGACCTGGTACATCTTTCTTTTAATCGGTTAATTTAAAGTAGTAAAATTTTATTTGACTCATTTTTTAATTATACTTAACTCCAATGAGATAAGGATAAATGATGATTCACACATCTGTAGTGACCAGTAAATTTAAAATTATCGTAGACTATATTAGACTTATTTTTTATTATAGTACTCCAAACTTCGGTGAGATAAGGATAAATGATGGTTCATTCAATTCTAGTGACCGGTACATTTACAGTAGTAGAATATATTTTACTTATCTTTAATATGCAGTACTGCTGATTCCATTGTGATAAGGATAAATGATGATTCACGCATCTCTAGTGACCAGTACATTTAAAATTACGGTAGACTATAGTAGACTTATTTTTATTATTATAGTACTCCTTCTAACTCCGGTGAGATAAGATAATGGATGGTTCATGCATCTCTAGTGACCGGTACATTTACAGTAGTAGAATGTACTTCACTGATCTTTAATATACAGTAATGCTGATTCCAGTGAGATAAGGATAAATGATGATTCACGCATTTCTAGTGACCGGTACATTTAAAATTATATTGAACTATTTTTAAGTTATACTGCTCATTCTAGAAAATTAGATGAATGCTGGTTCATGCATCTCTAGCGACCGGTACATTCAAAGTTGTAGAAAATGTTTGACTTATTTTTATTATAAAGTACTCCTTCTATTTCCAGTGAAATAAGGATAAATGATGATGACCGGTACATTTAAAGTTGTAAAATAAATTTGACTTATTTTTAATCATACACTGCTCCTCCTAATTCCATTATTTCTACTAATCAAACAGAGACAGATAAAGTGGCAAGTTTTTGATTACATAAAAGCTGGCATTACTTAGTCCTTTTGTAGGCATTAATAAGTTTCTTCAGAAAGGCATTTGACAAAGTCTTGATCTATTTTGTAGCTCAGAAGTTGAAAAGTATGAGTCCTATTTACAAATTTGTTTGTTATTCTTGTTTTTATAGACAGAGCCCCTTGGTCCAGTGTATTTGTATGAAGTATATGAACTTACTCCACTTAAACTTAATGTCACGCATAGATATATCCTCATAGATGCTATTAAAGAGGGGAAGAAACCAAGATTTGATACTAACAAGCAACTGCAGGTTTTGCATTAAAAATGCAAATTTTGGGGGGATATTCTGTATATAGTAATAAGTAATAAGGTTCTATTATTTGCATTGTTAGTGCTTTCTGTGAATGAACTTTTTTGGAGCATGATGATCACTTGGTCATGGTATAACTCTCTCTCTCTCTTTGTCACTCCTTTCCTCTTGTTGTTTGTTATTAACATGATATTCATTACTTTGGCTCAGTGAGTAGTTGACTGGGAGACTCTAGTTGCCCTAGCAAGTAGCACTGTTGGGAGAAAGCTACCTCTTGAAGTGCCTGGAGTTATATCTCGAAGGATAAAGGTAGAGGTCTCTGAACTGCCTTGTGGGTATACTCTGTCGCCCTGATCTAATACCGAAGCCGGAACTATTTTGAATCTACTGATCTCGACGAGACTACACCGATTACTCGAGGACTTACTCTTACAGCTGATCTACCCCGCTATGGCCCTACATATGTGCTATTTCAGTTGCCTACTTCATCTCTCAAATTATTATGACACTAAAGACTGCGACAGTTTTCTTTATAAGAAGGGGCTGTGTAATGAAGTGACAGGACATCATTGTTTACATTGTGTGTATGCTGTATGTACTGTGAACCTAAAGCACATGCTCAGTATTCATGTGGTGATTCATTGAATGTATGACTCTCCCTCTCTCTTTGTCACTCCCTTCCTCTTGTTGTTTGTTATTAACATGATATTCATTACACTATAATTTTGAAAGTAAATTGTTTACAATAATAAATTTTCACAACTTAATTAATTTGAGCTAATTAATGTTCTAGCTATAAGACATTGGTACATCAAAGTCATTTCATCAAGTCTACCACTTGGATTAATTGCCATCATTCTTTGATTGAGGACAGTGGTTTGCATTGAAGATAATAGTTGCTCTGAAGGTTGCACAACAACCAAAGCTTCATCGTCATCTGCAGTCATTTCCTGATCATCTATATCACAGTTGTCCCAATCATTACAGCCCTATTAGATAATTGATTTTACAGTAATAATACTACATAACCAAAATACACTGACCGTAGTTAGTCCTGTTACTGCAGGATTGTTACTCTCCAGTAAAACTTGTGCATGCATTCCAAGTATCCATAACTGCTGAGGGTATTTCCTCTTTCGGTCCAGAGCAAATGGCGAGCCCAAGTTTCTCTAAATATGTCTAACTGCTTCTGTACGATGGGCAAAAAGACACAATGGAGTGTAAATATATCCAACTCATTATTTATATCTATAATATGTGTCCTCAAGAAAATAGAAAAACTTATAAAAGAACGAAATGCACCCACTCAAAAGATCTCTCCACAGCCTTTCAATACGTTGATTATGACTACTTTTTCCCGTGATGACACATCCTCTGCTAGGTCAACGTTCAGGATGATCCAACATGTATCTAGCAATAAACACATTCTCCCCTCCTTTGTCTGTGCGTATTCGTGAAAGAAGACCAAATTGACATGTAGCTGCAAGAAATGCTGATGGAACAGTTGAAGTCATATTATTCGTTGAAATGTAATTAATTGACTATAGCCATCAATTGCTCCATAAATTACCATTCTCCATCGTATCAATTAGTGATACCCATCAACATGCCACAAGGCATTAGGGTACGTAACATTATAAGATTGTTGGTGCAAAACTTTACGAATTCGTCTTTCAACTCCCATAGGATCAACCCGTTTAGTGACAGGCAAACTCTCTCAGAACATATATACCTTGAGAACGAAGTCTACTTAGAATCATCGTCACACCAGATCTAGGAAATGATGTAGACCATTGTGACAGATTTTCATTCAACTCAAAATCTGATATTAGAGTGTCGTTCCTCATTGAAAGGTAATAAGCACGTAACCATCTTTCAACTGTTTGCTTACTACAAGATAACAGGAATGCTATTTCTTTAACTTTAAACCAATTCTCAATATAGAATTGAAGTCTTTGCTTCTCAATCTCAGTAGTTGGATGACTGCCAGCATCTCGTCTAATCTTCAGCTCACATATCTCACCCACAGTACAGACGACCTCAGACAGTACACTGAGTAAGTCTTCAAAGTCCTTGTTAATTAATCTCGGTGGTATATATTCTTTGACTTGTAAAAGTAGAGACAATGTAGACCTCACAATAAATAAGAAACATGAAAAGTAGAAATAATAGAAATATAGATAGCCACCTGCAGACTCACAATCAGTAATGATATGACGCAGTAACAAGTTAAAAACAAAATGATCAAACTAACCTTCATCAACTGCTACAGCTATTTCACTCATAATCAACAATATGAGCCACAAATGAGCATACATCTCTCAAGATATCTCTACTGGCATACATTTTTAATTTTTGCAGGAATCCCATTGTGTTTTCATGCCACGCCTAATAGGTATGTTCACATGGCAAACATGATAACATCATAGATAGGAAGTAGTCGAAAGCAGGCACGCCTACTTCATAGCCTGGGCAATGATCACCTGAATATAATAAAGTAAAGACATAGATATTAGACTACGTAACTGGGATTGGAAACTGATCACGTGATCCCATTCAAACCAATGTAATTATTCAGGTACCGTCTCAGTGACAGTGTGAGGCGGACAAATAACCTTGACATGGCTAACAGCCATGGTCTCTAGTGAAGTTTCGCAAGCTATTTCACCTGTACTTGGGCTCTTATAATATACTTACATGTTTATATTTTTCTTTGATACAAAAATAAAATGTGTTAGCTGTGTAAAAACAGCTGTTAAGGCAAGTGCGCTCCCCATGACAAGAAATAATGACTTATTGTTTCTCCTGCAAACAAGCTTTCGCTACCCCAGTTTCATTTTATGATTAAAACTATGCACACACCCATGCTTCATGAGAATAGACTGGTTAGTTCTACCTATCATATCACTGAGAGCAGAAATCCACCGAAAAAACTCAATAAAAGCGGCTGGTCTGTTGTACCCCTCCCGAGAGAACTAAACATGGAAACATGAAGGGAAAGGCATCATCATGATCTCTGGTGTTTTCTTCATGAGAATAAGCTGTTTATAACCGGCTACATCACAGTACAAAATGAATACAGCTCATGAAACACAAAAATTCTTCTGGATTTTTACCATTTTGATGCAATTTTATGTGTTGATAATCACACAGTCGTACAAGTGACGTCATCTGTTTCCAATCCTGGTTACATAGCCTATAATATCTATGGTAAAGATCGATCAAAGAAACGATTGCATTAATGAGTCGATGTGTCTCACGCATCGCCAATGTCTCTGTCTTTCTTGTTTATAATTTCTTGTAATTTTGGCAGACTTGGCGTTCCATACAAAAGGACTTTGAGAGTGTGCATGATAAAAAAGAGACGGGAGTAAGAACAATGAAAAAAGAAATGTTGGACTCATTGTATAAGCAATTTCTAAATGTGGAAATCAATGAGGTACTTGTCTTAGTCCATGTTAACACCTAGGCGAATCCACAGAAACGTACTTTTAAATGTCTTCCAAAAACGTTTTACAATTGTTTTGAACCGTTTACACAACCATCATTATTGTGGGTGGGATCTCTCACTTAGTTAATTAACTAAACATAAATTAACACGTCAATGAAATGGCCACTCAAATGCTTAGTGTTGCTAACGACTACAAAGCATTGAAAGTGGCAGAATGTTTAGGCTAGGAGTCTGTGAGAAATAGTACAGGGATATTTTTCAGATTTTTGTCAACTCTTTACGTGAAGAACAGGATGATTCATTCAACAATTTTCCATGCAAGAAATAAAGTTTGAAGTTGAGTAATGTTTTTTCTAAGTTAAAGGCTATTAGGCTACAGTTTTGACAAGCAGTAGAGTCTGGCGGACAAAGTGGCCATGGGAGAGTCATAATGAATTTTACTGCAACTTATGTGAAAAGTATGGAGTGGTAGCCCTGCCATTGAGCAAATTCAAGGAGTGGGAACTGTTGAATTGATTTGGAGTACAAGTGATGAGTCAAATTTCAATGGGGATCTAGCAACGAGTGATGCCGATGCACCTCTAAGTGATGACAATATGGCAGACAGTAGTAGTGCTGATGCATCCACAAGTAATGAACCTCAAGTATCTGATGGTGATGGATCCAATCAACAAGACAAATATGAACGTATTCAACACAATAAAAGTACTGACAAAGATATCATAAAGAAAAGACGTGAGTTTCTTAATGACAAGCTGAAAAATTATCGTCAGGATAAACTGAAAATGAAGCTTTCTCTTGATGCACAAATACTTCACTGTGCCCAAGAGGAATTAACAGTTAAGAAACTATTAATTGAGCAAATGAATACAATAGATAAAAAATATTCTGAAAATATGGAGAAAATGACAGAGCATGGAACCATTATAAAACTCAATAGCTGATGGATTAAATTTACTCAGACAGTTTATGACATATCAGCATTCTCAAACATCAAACCCTTTCCAAACCTATAATCCATAACTACAAAGCTCTGAAATGCCTTATCATGCTACAGTCACCTAGTGCCAATAATAATCCTCATGATAAAGCATAAACAAGCTACATCCTATAAGAGCAGTAACTATCTTAATTATTATTAATTGTAACTGATCACTTGAAACTATTATCATCATAACCAATATTATTATTGGTTATCATTTATAACATCATTACTATCGATCATCATAACCATTATTATTATTATTCTGACTATTATTAACGCTCATTGTTACTCTTTTGATTACATAGGTAAAGAAAGTATTTTCATTGTTAAACTAATTTTAATCCTAAATTAATTGAAATTGTGATGGATCAAAATATTGTCAAAATTCTTCTCATTTTTTTGCCTTCTGCCTCATTACTGTCTGTTGTGTATCTATTAGCAAGAGTACATGATGGCTTTAGAGAAAGAATTTAAACATATTACTGTAGGCTGCTACGTCACGACGTAGAGTGTTCTCTATAGCTTACATAGTCACTTTAGCACCTTTTTTACATCATTACCCAAGAGCGTCCATTTTGGGTGTAGTATTTTATAAACGGTTCGACACGCCCGTTATAAAGACACACAGTAACAGACACTCCTATAGTAAAACACATGACCTCACGTTGCAGGGCTGATAGTTCTTTCTCCAGCGATTGCTCTGGTCAAAAATCTAGTGTTTGTTCAAAACCTGATGCAGATTCAGTACTAAAAGCAGAGCTAAGACGAAGTGGGCGTTTAAGGAAGGCAAAACTTAATGCTAAATCACTTAGTGAATGTGAGGATCATGAAGTAGCTGATGCTCAGCAGACATGATTGAGAATGCCTCCAAGAAAAAGGCAAACTGTAGCAGCAAGGAAAGTGCCACAGTCATGTAAACCAGCAAAGAAGAGTAAGGGAACTATTGTTTTGGAAAATATCAATATTATACCATTGCATACTCTTGAATGAATGGTACAAGTTGCAATTTCTAATCAGCTGGATGATGACAGTGTTTCTGTCAACAGCATTTTTGCCAGTTTGGAGAAAGAAAGAATTAATGACAAAAGGTTGCTGAATGCCATCATTGAATGTCATCATGACATTTTTGTCAAACTGTATGAATTATGTGCCAAAGGGAAATACAATTACTTGCGCTTCCAGATTGAATGTCATAAACATTGCAGTGTTTTTCTACTGCAAAGGCAGCAAAGGCAATAGTTCCTTAGTTACATTAAGGAAAGACTGACTAAAATTTACAAAAACTGTGAGAAGCTGATTAGGGATTGTGACAAAATGTGACCATAATTGACAAAAGGTACCTTATGGCGGATAGTGAAATTCGTCTTTGTAGCAAAAGAAATCCAACTTCTTTTGCTCCATTTATCATAAAATTACTCCACACGATGCAAAAAGTTACTATGTAACTTCTACAGACAATGCTTGTCCAACAGAGCACTCACAGGTTGATATTTTTCATTACAATGATACATTTAATATTCCACCAAAAGGTATCTTTTGTCAATTATGGTCACAAATTATGATCATTTTATCTTCCGTTACTACGACATTCTAATGAGGAAAAGCACAGCAACAATCATCAGTTCAAGATACGTCAAGCACATCTTTCGCAAGTGTACATGAGAACGCTGATACCGACAATGTTTATTACAGATTTGGTGGGGCATCAATATCAGACATGCTTCACCTCAAATACAAAAAGATGAAGGAAGTAAAGAATGAAGAAAAACATGTCATTATTCAGAAGGAGATATCACTCATTATATGTACAAAAAAAATCACTATGCCTAAATACCTCCAATATCATGATTCTGGTTACATGTATTCTCCGGATCCCAAATATATACCATTTTTCCTTTGGTGATACCACTGTAAAAGAATCTATCAATTTTAAGGGATTTTAAGAGCATGGAAGTGCACTCATTAAGGTATGGTAAAAGTTTAGCTGATACACATGTACCTTTGATTTCAGGTTGCCCATTTGTGTATGAACAAAATTTTTTGTCTGATAACATTATTTTTGGAACTTATTTATGATGAAAGACAAGAGTTACAGGCTTGTGCAGAAGTTATTTACAATGAACTAACTTGTAAAATTTGCAACAATAGGCTGCAGGAATTCATTTCTTCACAGAAGCAACGGTTTGCTTCATCAAAGAGCAGAGCAACAACATCCAGGCAAAACTTACGTGACACACTACTTACCATGCACATTAATTTACAATCACGTATCAAAATGGAGTAACTGAATTTTTTTAAGAGTTGACAAATTGTTTAGAAAAAATTGTACCATATGCTTAACTTTATTTTTTATTTACCAAAATTTACGGACTATAAATGTTATAATACTAAAGCAAGTAAGTTTTATGCATGTTATTGCTTTTCCTTTCAGCCATTATAAATTATTTTTGGAAGTGGAAGAGTTGGTATTGATATTTCTTAATCTCTATAAGATTTGCCACTGTGATGATTTTGCTGTCACGTGTTTTATTAGAGTGCAAGCTCTGGCTGTGGTATAGTTGGCTGCATCCAGCTAGCCTGCAGCTTTGTACTTAAATTAGCTAAAAAGTGACTCAACAGCAGAACCTGATAAGCACAGCGGAGATATAAAATATCCAGGGTACTTTTGTAAGAAATATTGACAAAAGGATCTTAAACTATAAATGTGTATCTTCAGCAGATCAAAATCTTTTAAGAAATAAAATGAAGTGGTTCCACTCTTAATTGGTGGTACTTTACTCACTTTGTCATGAAATAAATTCTGTGTTGAGCAAGCTATGTTAAATTCCGGATCTGCACCAAAACATAAAAGCAATCAATGAAATATCTCAATACCTTCAGTAATAATCTGGGATAACAAGTCAGTAAAAAATTGATAACCTTTCTCGATTGACTTCAGTGTATCACTATCCACTTGTAATCTTTTCATGGCTAAGAAATCCTTTTTCAAACATAGAGTTGCAAGCCTCTAAGTAATTCAAGGGTTTTTTTGTTGGCTGATGACAATTTTCATTACAGTATTGAAATAAGTCGGACATTATATTTTCCTGCTAAAAAATATTGTAACAGAAATTAAAAACAGGAAATGCATACCTACATAATCTTAGCTGGTGTAACATTAAGCTTAGGTTATGAGTCTCTTATGACATGATACAGGTTTTACCCTCCTTCACCCAGCTGCACTCTCATTTATAAAGCATCTCAATTACCCTCCACCCGAAATTGACACCATCTAATATGAAGTTCTTTGTCCCACAAAATTTGGACAAAAATAAGGCTTTTACCATATTCTTGAGCTGATGTACATCAACAAGAAGAAAGTTTGATTAAGCTATTAAAGCTTCAGCATTAATTATTGATGTACCTGATGCATGGGACATATTAGCCAAAAAAGAGGTTCAAGAGGATTGTATGGATTGATCATCGAAGGCATGACTTAATATTGATCACTTTCACTATTACCATCCTCTACAAAATTATCAATTACAACTGAAATATTAACACATGTACATGATACCAAGAGTACATGTACTCTTAATAATACATACCTTTCTTAATTGCATATGACCATGAGTAGCTTTAATCATGGTTAAATTAGAAGAGGCTCCATCAAAACTAGAAAACTTGCTTTTAAACCATGTAAATAAAAAATTTTCACTGCTTCCATGACTTATGTAAAGACAAATTTACTCTCTAGGTTTTTGGCACAAGTGAATTCAGGACCAATGATGTCATATGAGCTTCTCAGATCCCTCCACAGGAACTGGAGGATGTAGGAAGTCTGCTGCGTAAGCAATTTTTCATCAATTGCATACTAAAAAAATTAAGTTTAACATGTCCATATCATAACCATATTATTCTTACGTGGTACATATCTGCTAGTGATGATTGCTCTTGTGGAGTCATACACAGCCCAATTAACTTCTGGTTTCGAGAGTTCATATGAGTCTGTTAACAGCCTTGACCTCGTCAAAAATGAGGACTCCATCCTTTTTGGTTCCATTTTTGATGTATCACCTTTTAACTGCTGACAAAACAAAAGGTACTTGGCAACTTGGTCAGCAATACAGGACTTAATTGCTCCTGGGTCATGAAGAAAATTACCAGTGAATGATTGTAGTGTCGCCTTGGAAGGTATCTGTAATATGCCAAATGATGTCAGGGCTTCATAAGCACAGCGACTTCTACAATAAACTGCAAGAGCTAATAATTCTTCAATACATTACATTTGCATAAAAAAGATACCTATTTGTATAGTTATACGGCTCCACTTGTTACTCTTCATTCCTGTAGCTGTGGGCAAGAGTTTAAAAATAAATATGTCAAATTGTCTACCATTTTTGCTCTGATCTTTCTAAAATTCACTTTTATCTCTTTTGTGTTTGTACTCCAAACCTCCCTGAATTTCCTACCTAATCCATGAATTTCAACCTCTGCATATATTTTTTCTAGTTCTTCTGGAAACTGTTGATCAATTATATTAACCACATGTGTCAGCTCACCATCCTGCTCACAATCAAGGGGAATCTCTGACTTCTCATACTTGTGCAGCTTTCTTTAGTCAAGACCCCACATGATTCGCTGGTTTTGTGAACACTTTGCACAGCTACATGGAGATATATAGCTTAGTCGAGCATGTCATGAAGCTTGCTGTCTCTTCAATTTCTTTGAAGGACTCTCACTTGTGGTTTTTTTAACTGCTGTTGTATGTCACATCGTAAACGCACACACTGGGGACAAAGTACTTCTGTTGCATCACATCATAATTTAGGGGCCCTTTTACGTAACTGAAACCACGTACCACATCTGGCAGAATCAATGGGACTGAAGGGCTCTTTCATAATCTTGAGTCTTTTCACATCAAACCTTATCTCACTTCTTTACTTGTCATACTCATCAACGTTGATACCAGGGCAGAACTTAAACTCTCTTGAAGGCATATATTTCTGACACAGATTGATGACAACATCTTCAGTGTTCTCAACTTCTAAAACTCCTCTTTCGACTTATCTTGATAAAATAAGGGCAACATACACTTTCTGTCACAGTTATGGAGCAACGAGACGCCATCCCATATGGTAGATGATTGTGAAGCCTCTTGTGGCCTATAACTAGGCAAGAACTATCTCCAAGTGAGCACAAAAAAACCGAGTATTCATCTAGGTTTAGAAGACAATCGTGGAGTGCTTGTAATAGAACCATCATTTTTGCTACTATGGCCCCACCTACAAATACCCTGCCCTTTAATTATTAAAGCTATCTTGATCAAACTGATCAATGGTTTTGTTATGTAAACTGTAAATAAGTAAACTTGTTTACTGTGGGACATTAGCTGGATACTCATAAAACACTCTGCGCTGTGATGTAGCAGCCTACAGTACTATGGTTAGACACTCTCTGTAAAGCCATCATGTACTTTTCCGATTAGGAAGAGTGTCTGGTTTGAATTGTTCAGTGGCAGATCTAGCCTGTGGAGAGTGAGGGGGCCAAAAGGGAGGTGAATTTGCCGCGCAAAGGTTGCACAATTTTGATTATGTTCACTTTTATTTCTTTCTAGTTACGGAAATCTGGGCATCTGCCTAATTTTTAAGCTCGATAATAAATCAATTAATAAAATGGTTTGCCACTCCTCTGGGTGGAAATTTATACTAATTTAAAAGAATTTGCCTATTTTTATCACTACTGGCAAACTCATCGATGATTTTATCTTCTTCTATTGACTGTGCGACCTCTTTTTCAATTGATAATAATATGGACGTGTCAGACAATCTTTTCTATACCATTGTTGTTCTTAATCTTCTTTTAATTCTTTTCATGGTAGAAAAGGATTGTTCACTCTCAGCACTGGTAACAGCAAATTGTCAAAGCAACACAAACTAATTCACACAGATTAGAGAAAGCTGAAAGTTGAGAGAGAAGGTACGAATCAAAACTGGGTATTGTAGTCACTGGTTTTGTTGTAGAAAACGAA
>NW_003546303.1:188773-198741 GCF_000090795.2 Amphimedon queenslandica | reverse complement strand
GACTCAAGTGAGTGACTTGTAACTTATAAGGTCAAGAACATGAAGAACAATGAAGAATCGATAGCTGGCGCCATTTTATTTCACTGTGACCACGCCCGTTTTCAAAGAAGATTAAGATTAGGTTATTAAAATAGGAAAATTTTTCATACGGATAAATAGGGGTGACGTACGTGTACAGACAGACATACTCTACTCGAACTAGTGGGCTTCGCCCAATGAACAGATAGAAAGGTAGGAGATGATGGTTTACAAGATGATACTCCTTGCATAACTAAGATGTTTCTCTCATCAAACCGAGTATTTAACTCCATTAAAAACTTGTTCATAACAGGAAAGAATAACTCACATCAGAAGTGGTCACTGGTAGATACATTGTCATTAGATCCTACTGTTTCCAAAATAACACTTTCTTCTAATCTTCTTGGTCTTTTTCTTCTTCCAATATGTGAGTCATTGGTGACATCAATGTCATGTAAAGCAGCTACTTGTAAAGCATAGGCGTATACTTGCTGCCAGTACGAAGTGGTGCGATACTCTGTTAATAGTGATTTTGTAGCTGTTACTAACTCAGAGGCTATAGAAAGATCAGTATTGGACGTCTGAAGTTGATCTGAGAAGTGTTTAGTACATGTCAAGATCTTGTCAAAAGTAATTAAAGAGAGAATAAAAGAGAAACAAGATAATTGGTCATAAAGACGTCAAGCCTCAATGGCTTTGTTGGCATCACTTGATTCAACAACCTGTAAAACTGTATCTAAAATTGAATCAAACGTACGACATAAAGCATTAACACTAGAATAATGACATGTCCAACGAGTATCACTCAACCTCTGTAATTGTAGTGATTGTTTGTCAGGGTGAAGTTTTATTTGTTTCTCCATGTGAATAACATGAACTTTAGAAGAAGAAATACACACAGAGTGTCAAGGAGAACAAAGAATTCAGAAGCAGAAGGTAGAGACTTAGCACAGTCGACTAAAACTAGATTGAGTACATGGGCATAGCAATGAATGTATATTGCTTGTGGAGCAAACTCTTTATTTTAGCTTGTACACCATCATATCCATTAATTAGCTATAAAATATACAGCAATAAACTAGCAGCATCCAAACATTGTGCATAAAGGAATCCCAAGAATCACTCATAGATCTTCTTATCTCTTACATTGAAGTACTGTACAACAAACGACATCTGCTCATTTGGCCTCGTTATCTCTACTCTCGTCAACTAAAATACTAAAATAACGAGGTTCCTTCACTTCATTACAGATAGTAAGACAAACTTGTCTGGCTAGGATGTGTATTATTTCGTCTTGAATACAGTGAGATGAGTAAACTGAATTCCTAGGACCATGCTGTAATCTCTTGTTAACAACCATGTTGTACTCTCCAATTAAATGATGTTCTACATAGTTGCCTCTGTTCTTTGAATCAGCTACCTCCCTAGGACCCCTTAAGGCAATCTCCTGAAAAGAACAAAACTTCAATGAGTGCAAAACTGCCTTCATATATTGTCTTTTTTTATGAATTTGTTCCTCCCTCTCACAACTTAAAACAGATGCTATCAATGTGCCTTGTGTTTTCATATGATGGTAGTCAATCCTAGATTTTTCAGCACTTTGATGGTTCTCAGACTTGTCATGTTCTTGCTAATTTACTAGTACTTCCAGTATGTGCTTCTTTCCAATTAGAGAAACCATTACATGTGAAAGGATTGTCGCTATGACTGGTGCTAAGAAATGACATGTAAAACAGAACACTGCATCCCTCTCGACAGAATACTCAATCCACGGATATGTGTCATACAATGAAGGATTACACGCCCTATATCTATCCTTCATTAAATTAGTAGGAAATTTATAATTACATGGTTATACTGGTGTATCAGTAATTGCAGCTGCTACATCAGAAGCAGGAATAGAGGAAGTAGAATGAGACAAGGAAGAACATGTACTTGTACTATCAGAGTTAGAGGAAAAAAAGAGACTGTAGTACTAGTACTGGTGATACTAGGAGCAGCTGTTGTAATGATTCTAGTATTGGTGGTTGTCGTCCTTTGACCTGTTGTTTTAGTATTATTTACAAATAATATACCAATAAAAATAATTACCTTTATTAACAAAACCAAGCAAAGAAAGTTGTTTAAACATGATAACTACAGTGAATAGAGAATATAGAATTATCAACATACCAGTGAAACCACACGTGTCTCAGTTATTATAGTGTAGGCAGTGTGCTAATTATTAATAATTATTGATAATCCATTATAAATTATAAATAATAATTAACAAAATGGTGGAAAAAATTTTGAGGGGGGGCCAGGCCCCGGTCCCCCCTAGATCCGCCTCTGGAATTGTTGATCATAAGTATAACACTTCCTTCATGCACAGACTCATTTTTCGTTTCACAGTAATTATGTAATACCAAAAATAGATGACAGTTAGAGGGAGTGTCATACTGCACATGCTAGCTGGAATATGACTGCATAGAACTTTCTTGCGCATCTTTAGGCATTGCCGCATACTGGGTGTGGCTGAGTAGGAAAAAATGACTGCCTGGTTTGCTCAACAAGGTTTACTGGCTGTATTGGCTAAAGCTGTACTGAATAACAGGCTTCAGCAGGATTATAAAGTGTACTAGTATCGTGTCTAAAGCTTCAAGTGTTCCCTACTGTTCCTTATGCAAACTTCTACACGTGCTTTTAGTAGGTACACCCACACTTCTGGTCTCGTGTGACTTAGTTCTACGTGGTCATAATCCAGTTAGCATAGTGCAGTTCGACACTCTCTCTACTCTTGGTATTACAAAGCATGCGTATATTACGTTAGGGAAGTCAGACATATTACCAAGCGCTAGCGCTTGGTATAGGGTTGAGTTGGACGAGCATGCCCCCAAAATGGCTGCCATCTCAGAAGCATTGAGCCCTTGTAATATCTTTAGAAATTCTATGTGGCTTATCTGACAGTCCAGATGTCCTTTATAATTTCATCAAAACATTTCAGTGCTACAAAACGTAGTGAAAAACTTTCATAAGATAGTTTTACGGTAAATGAATGCATGCACCAAATGTTCAGGTTTATTTCTCCTTTTTCTTCCACAATTAAGTAAGAACTAGTCCTGGAGTTTTTATCCTAGAAATATATCACCATTGTGCTGCGTTTCAGGGAGGCTAGTGCAGTGTGGCTTGGCATTGTCATTCTAGAAAATAATTTTTTGTTGTTATTTTCAAGCACACATGGACTCACCAAGTGGTTGGACGTCATTTTGATGCAGCCAAGTGCTCATGCTCAGTATTATTTTAATGGAGATAGATTAGAAGCTCTTTCACCTCAGAGCCTTTTACAAATACTGACTGATCTGTGATGACATTGAGATGATGTGCTTACCTAAACACACACTTCCAGTGAGAGAATATATTGTAAATAAACTTTAATTATTTCATTTCTTAGTCATCCACTACTAAAGTTTTGTGTTTATAATTCATATACTTCAGGTTACTTCATCTCTTCAAGTAAGGTAAATATAATAGAGTAAATTGTCGGTTTTGTCATGCATGCCGTACTACATGTATTATTTATATTCAGGGCACTCCATGCAATGAGATTCATACTTTTTCCCCATTTTGTGCGCACATGGTCCCCATCACTATTTCCATTACCATAAGTAATATCTAGAGTAGATAATAATTAGAGGAGAGTGTCCTACTGTGCCTATACCCCCTGCTTCATCATGGCATAGCATTGAAGAGTCACATTCAGGATATTATCATATTTTCATTGAGTTTGAGCAGTTATTGCTAGTTATTTTTGAATAATTACTTAAAATTACTGAAAATATCCTGAATGTGACTCTTCAATTCTAAGCAGTGATGAAGCAGGGGTAAAGGCACAGTAAGACACTCTCCTCTAATTATTATCTACTTCTGGTAATATTTATAGCTGCTAATATAAGCAAAAATAAAATTGTAATTAAGTACCATTGAAACTGATAAAATGTTGCTATAACAACAAGACCATGAGCCTAATTTTCTGTTCTTTAGCAGCTTTAGTGGAGCTATTCACCAATAGCGACTTGTTTCATTTCTGTTAGCTTCTTGTATGGACCTCTACCTCCAGCTCCTTGCTGCAAATTGTTACTGGTCCGTCTGTCATGATAGCAAACCACATCCAAGCCAATAAACAAGACTAACTGGAATGGGTAGAGAGTTCCATAATTATGGAAAGTAGGGTAAGGAACTGGTTAAAGCAGCTTTAAAAAGACCAAGGGCTAGCTAGTAACAGCAAGATGAACTATTCAAGAACGCTGCATAAGGATGCTTTGCTTTATTATCATATGCATCTGGTATCTACATGCATAATAATTGCCGGTCATGGTAAAAGAATTGTGATTATTTGCAGCTATGAGTATACAATTATACTCATAGCTTATACAAGTGATAATCAAGAAATTAATAAAGGGAATAACTAAACCTGCTCCCCACCTTTGTAATGGGATATTATGATTTGAGTGACCTTTAGTGATGAATTTTTATCAGGCCAACAATTATTCATTATTTATAAATCTTATTAATTAGCAGGTATTGCCACATTGAAATGAAATGGTTGATATTAAATTGGAAGGACATAGAAGCTTATTTCCAGCAAATAGTTACTAAAATAAGATTGTACCTTTGTCCAGCAGCAAGTAATGGATACGGCTTTAGGTACTTCTGGATGAAATTTTAAATTTTTTTTAATTGCTGCCATTTTGTAGTAAAGAAAAAATTGTACAACTTGTGCTATTTTAAAATTTTTACCATGCACTGTTTAGAAGTTATAGATCATTGAACTTAAGAAAATTCCTGCATAACTTTTCATACTTCATACGCCATCTTTGATCTTGTGTCATTTCTGGATACCTCTGTATATTATAAAACTGGTGGGGAAAAATTAATTGCAAAGTGTGGTTAAGTTATGATGTCATATTAGTCAAACCATAAATAAAAATGGCCACCAGTATGTATTTCCTGACTATTGTTTATTTAGCAGTTTCATCTGGTGAATGCAGGCTCTACAAAGCTCTAAAGCTTGCAATCGTGGCATAATGAAGGCAAACACTCAATCAAGTTTGTATGCAGTAAATGCTTTTGTGACACACTGATGTTTGAAAGTGAACAAAACTGAGACATCGCAGCCCATTTTGCAAAACTTGAAGAACTTTTGCCAAGTGATGGAACATACGTCAATAGAAAATAATGTTATAAAAACAATCATATTACTAAAAATTAAAGTACTCTCATTATGTTCAAGAATTCTTTACTCAGTTTTCAACCATTTTAAAAAGTTTAGTAAAGTTTATTGTGTAATGTTCTCACACTGTAGTAGATAACCAAAATTCAGTTGATCACATGTATATTAAGATTCAAAGCAATACCGGAATAATAATACAAAAAACTCTAAATCAATGTTACTGTAAACTCATAATTATTAATCACAATAATTATTAATGATAATACAATACACAATAACTAACTCCAGTACATATTGCATCTCACTATTGAGAAAAAAATTGAAAAATTATATATTGTAGAAAAAGTATAAAGGAAACAATTTGTGTTCCGAAAACTAAATTGTGCGTTCAGCCCGTTGTACCTTAAAGCCTGTGATTGTTGCTACAATATAAGTTCTTTAATACAGGTACATGTACTGTACATGCTGCCAACTGGTTATGTAAAGATAACAGTTTTCATGTTGTATCTACATGTAGATGACTTGTCGACTTATATTGCTGTGTCATGATTATATTTTTGTACATGTACATGTATGTGTATTGCAAGAGTCAATATTACTTCACTCAGTTTATGTAAAAATACAAACAACCCACATAGAAATTCCAAGGTTGTTTTAACCAGATCACAACCTCGCATAGTTTTATACTATATCCCAACTGAGTTTGACACCAGCCGCTTGGAATTTGAAAAATGTAAGCATACGTCACTAATGACGCCTTATGACTGTACCCATACGTCACTAATAATGCCTTATAATGACATTCATATAGAAGCATGGCGGACATTTTACACTGTTTGGTGGCCTGTGTTTCACTCTTAAATGGGTTTTGTTTATTCAGAAAAGCAGTACAATAGCTGCTAGAGTCAACTAATCTTCATAAAGGCAATCATGATCAAAAGATCTTGCTCTGTCAGCTTTTAAAAAGAATTATCAGTTTGGGCGCTCGACCACATGTTGTCATGTAAACTATGACGTAGACAAATTGTTAGAGAGTTTATTATTATTTTGTCATTATTAAGTAATTATTAATTGATTTTGCACGCATGCTCAGTTGAGCTGTTGGTGTGTGTTGAATTTTGTAAAATGAAGGTTTTTTGTTAAATCGGAATCATTGTTGAGAAAGAAGAAATTCAGTTCCAGCTCACGGATCATAAGCCTTTAAGAAGCCACAAGTATGTTACATGGTGCGGGAGGCAAGAAAGGAGCCTTATCTTTGTCCTACAGTGAGAGCGCTATTTGTGAGTAATCTAGTTGTTGGAACAGACGACTATAGAGGACATCCCAGTCTTGGAGGATTTCAGAGGTAGCTTGTTAGTTTTCTATTCTTGGTATATAGTATATCCTACTTCATCATTGAGCATTCTATCATTTTGTGTCTTACTACTAATTAAATCTGTTTTAATTATAATACTTTTGACACATGTACGAAATGGCCGACGATTTACCTAAGTAGGTAGTAGTGCGATGTGGACTACGTGGTGTAGTTACTAAGAGATTAGATTAAGTAGATGCAGTCTTGGGAACAGGTGAAGATCCGAAGTTAGCATTGGAGAAGATGGTGGCCATAAAGCGGTTGGATGAGGAAATAATTGCCCTCACACAAGATGAAGAGGTGATTGCTGCCATTGAGGAAGCTGATGATTATGATCAGTCTGTATATGAGCAGTTAGTGCGGTTGGATTCTCACTTAGCTCCTTCGGGTAGTGCTAATGTGCTCCATGACAACCAAGTGAAGTTGCCTAAGCTTAATTTACCCACATTTAGTGGTGATGTCACTACATGGACTGCCTTTTGGGACTCTTATGAAGCAGCCATGCCTAAGAACACTCAGCTTCCTGACATTGAAAGGTTTTCGTACTTGAGGTACCTAATTAAAGGAATAGCGCAGGACATGAAAGCGGGCCTAGCGTCAACGTCAGTAACTTATGCAGTGGCGATTACACTTTTGTGTGAGATTTGGGAATAAGGAGCGTATCATCGCTAAGCATATGGAAGCACTTTTGAGCTTAACTGCTGTTACTAGACAGCACGATACGAAGGCATTAAAAGCATTGTATGATAAAGTAGAAACAAATGTGAGAGTTGAAGGCTTTGGGTCTTGATGAGCAAGCATATAATTTATTGTTGCCTTCAGTTGTAATGAAATGCTTACCTAGTGAGTTGCGATTGTCATTGAGTAGGAAATTGCCTGAGAGTGAGTTGAAATTAGATAAGATTATGCAGGAAATGAATGAAGAGCTTAACGCCAGAGAGAGCTGCTTCAGAGTTTAATTATCAAGATGAGGAGCAAAGACGACGTAGGGATCCTGCATCAGGTACTTCAGCCAGTCTCCTCACTGGTCAGACTTGTAGTTGTTGTAATCAATCTCATCTTTCAGATGCATGTACTAAGGTAGTGAGTGTAGAGGCTCGTAAGCATTTTTTGAGACAATCAAATAGGTTTTTCATTTGCTTGAAAAGAGGCCATATTAGCTGAGTTTGTAGAAGGAATAGCAAGTGTAGTCATTGTGGAGATTGAGATCATGTTAGTATATATTATAGAAAGGAGTCTTCAGCTGGAATAAAGGACTCTAGCTCTGATTGTTCTAAGCCTTCCACTAGCAGTACTACAAAATCACTTGATCCTATGGCTGAGCGTTTAAGACAGCCTCACTTTTTACTGATAAAAGTGGCTCTATCTTGCTTCAGACTGCCACTGCTCCTTGTTATGATTTAGAGGATAGTAGTATTAGAGTAAGCTTAAGATTAGCCTATGAAAGTGGGAGCCAGCGCTCTTACATTACTCAGAAGGCTAGTAGAAAATTGCATTTAAAGCCTGTAGGTGGCAACTGTATGAGAATCACAACATTTGGTAGTGCTGGGAGTAAGGGTCAGACTTGTGAGGTAGTGACAAGTGGGATAGAGACTAAAGAGTGTTGTGAGAGAAGGATGACACTGTATACTGTTCCTGTTATTTGTGAACCACTATCTGGCATGTCCCTGGAAAGAACTGTTCAGAGATACCAGCATTTACAAGGGGTTTACTTAGCTGATGCCATTGATGATGGGGAATGTATAGCCAAATAGACGTACTGGTTGGCTTGGATCATTATTGGGAGTTTATTACTGGAGAGGTTATTTGCGCAGCTATTGGGCCAACTGCTGTTCACTCTTGTTTGGGATGGCTATCTGGCGCAGCCATACAGGAATCTACATCTCTGGATACTCATGTTGTGACTATTGGGAGATCTGATGTCAGAGATAAAGGAGCATTGAACTAGCAGCTGAAGAAATTCTGGGAGCTGGAGGCCATTGGTGTTTCAGAGGAGGATGATTCCTAGTACATTCAGTTAAAATCTAATGTGTCTTTCAATGGAGAGAGGTTTAAGGTAGCTCTTCCTTGGAGATATGTTGCTCTGGTGTTACCAGATAATTACCAGTTGAGTCTTAGATGGTTGAATGCATTATTGAGGAGGTTAAGGCAACAGCCTAAGTTGCTTGAAGAGTATGATAAGGCCATTAGGGAACAGGTAGAAAAGAGCATAGTGGTAGTTCTGGAGGATCCCACAGCAGTTGATGGAGAGACGGTGCATTATTTACCTGCGGTTATTAGGCATGACAAGCAAACCACTAAGCTTAGAATGGTATATGATGCCTCAGCCAAGACTAGGTTTTTCACTGAAGGAGAGTTTATATGCTGGTCCCAAATGTAACCAGCACATTTTTGAGATTTTATTACGCTTCAGAGTGAATAAGTATGGCTTTATTGCGGATATAGAGAAGGCTTTGAAGAGAGAGAGAGATGTTTTGCAATTTCTTTGCACAATGGATGTCAGTATTCAGCCTCCAGAGATAGCAGTAATGAGATTTTTGCGAGTAGCTTTTGGGGTTACTGCTAGCCCCTTTCTTTTTAATGCTTTAGTAAAGCATCACATTGAACAGTATAAGTTGTCTCAGCCTTTAACAGTAACTATGTTGTTGAGATCCATGTATGTGGATGATGTTGTTAGTGGTGGAAGCAGTAGAGCTGAGGCTGAGTATTAAAATTTTAGAGTAATGTTAGCTGGTGGGGGATTTAATTTGAGTAAGTTCATATGTAACAGGGAGATTTTTAATGCTAATGAACTGTTGGGAGTGCATAAAGTGTTGGGTGTTCCATGGGATGTTGATAATGATTAGTTATCAATTGATTTAAGGGAAATTATGAATGGGATTGATGAGTCTTACATAACTAAACGTAAAATTGTAAGCAGAGGCGTATTTAGGGGGGGGCTGAGGGGGCTTGAGCACCCCCCTCAGGGCTGGGCTCAGAAAAAATTAATGAAGTCCTGGACTCTTGCATCACTACCAAGCCTCTTAACAAAGTTATCTAGCCCCCTGATCATAATTTCAGCAGTTTCCAGTGCTTTAAGGAGCAATCAGAAGTACCAGTAACATAGCAGTATGCTTGAAATGATCTTGGCCCCACCTGTAATTGACGAAAATGCAGGAAAAGGCCGTTATTCCGCAGTAAAAGTGGGTGTGGCCAAAATCACGGCGCGCTTCGCGCACCCTCCCTCCATAATTCTTAGATACGCCCCTGACATAAGTACTTGGACATGCATCACTAAATAATGTCTGTAAAAAATCTAGGTAATATAACACTAACAGCAATTTTGCCAAAAATTGAACTCTATTTCGAACACTACATGCACATGCTCTGGCAATCTCGCTGGCAATG
>NW_003546303.1:148701-184665 GCF_000090795.2 Amphimedon queenslandica | reverse complement strand
AGTCTTCACATTTCTTTTGATTTATAAGATGACTCTCAATTTTATCAAAAATTCTTTTTTGATCTACATTAAGCATTGCCTCCTTAATGTTAAATTAGGTACATTTATAGGCATGTTAGCAATGTCAACTACTGCTTCCATTATTTCACCAAGTAATTGAGGCTCATCATCTTCCTTGTTATTAAGAAGTTCTTCTTTAATGAAACTGGCTTTATTTCTTGCATCGACTATTTTCTTCCAATAACTTTCAGCTTTTAATAGTTTCTGCAGTTTGTTGAAATGATTCTCAATGTAACGTATAGATGCTTCTCTGTGACGACTTAAAGCTTCTTTCATTGTTTCTCCTTCCATTATGAGTGTGATCTCGTCTCTAAAAGGTACAAATAAAAATATTTGCGAGTAATAAAAATTGTCTCTTTCAGCTTCTTGCATAGGATTAAATATCCTATGGTTTGAAAGGACTGGCTTTGATCGATATTTGTATTCTATTTCTCCGTTTTCTCCTATTTTATCAAATTTGTAATTAGCAACAAATTCGTAGAGATACATCTTCCATGTTATTTGGTTTTGTTGGATAAAAGTCTTCGATTATGCTAGGATTAAAAATATCTTTAGAAGATCGATCCATTGACGTGAAATATGCTTTAGAAGATCGATCCATTGAAGTGAAATATGAAGTCTTGATTTTTCTGCTCCTTTGATGAGGCAGGTACACCTTATCGGTGAAATTTTATACATGAAATCAGTAACTGTACAGTATGTTAATAAGGTCGCTAGCTTCATATAGTCCTACTTTTTTAGCTTAAAGTACTTTTTGTCTGATATTCAAAGCATGCTGTGTATTGTGTCCCAGCTGCTGACTCCATCCCATAAGTCCTGTGCATGACTCTTTTCTGCTTTACTGACGTATCCAGTTACATACTCTGTTAAGGAAAGACTCCTCTCTGCTATGTACTGCAATTCCATATTTGCACGCCATAATTTCAACAGTAAAGGATTGTAGTTATTGACTCAAACTTTTTTTTCATTTCGTTTAAGATAACATATTTTATTCCATTATTTGAAGCTATTTTCAACATCAATGATGAAATACTTTTTAACGACCTGGGGGCGTAGCTCCCAGGTCGTTCCTATAATTGATTTCACCCACGTGCGATGTTTGTATATATATATATTTGTATGTCCACACTTACATTTCTTCTATACATGTTGTATTGGAGAAATAACAAAATTCATAAGCCTTAGCAACCACCCGCCCACGCTCCTTTACGTAGTGGGTGTGGCTACGGCAAACAAAATGGCGGCTTACACATGGACAAAGTTATGAGCTTTCTAACAGCAAGAGAACATAAAGATACTGTCTAAAGACTTCTCTAGAAGCATTATAAGGTAGAGAGAGCCTCTATAAGTCTTAATAATAATCAAGCTGTACTTGCAAGGTAGTGAAATCAATTATAGGAATATTTTTTACACTGTTACGCTTGTTCGTATTGGTCTATGAAAATCAAATCAGCATCTAGATACATAGGTCTTGCGGACTTCAATATTTCGCTTGCAGTATTTGCTGTACTTGTGCATTTGCTACTTTGTTACAAAAAAATTTAAATCAGGCGACGTTTTACTATCTGGTATATGACAGGTAATTCTGTCTTGTATGACAGAAAAGACTTCTTCTGGAGACTTCTTCTGGACGATTGATACTGACAACAGGTGCATTTTCAATGCATAGAAGGATGTGATAATGAGGTGCTCCACGCATTTGATTTTCTTTTTTAACATAATACTGCACTACTTTGGCTAGAACACATGTCTGAAGAATGACTGTTAAAAAATCCTTAAAGGGTAGCTCAACCCAAAAACTTTTTTCGCAGAAATAAGTTGGTAATAAAGAAAAAATCATAGGAAAATTAAGTAAAATTATCAAAAAGTGCTGTTTCCATACTAAATCTTGGGTCAAAAGTTGCAATTTCTTGCCTTGCAGCCATTTTGTCAAAATCACTTTCGGTTGTGGGCGTGGTCACGCGATGACGTACATGGGGGAACATTAGCAAGCTTCTGCATTGGAATATAAGCAAATTCAAGGCTGGATATCTCAGCTATGCGTACAAGAAAGCAGCTAAGAGGTATTTTTCAAATATTAAGAGCTAAACAGAGCTAGTATATACAGTCAAAATTCAAATTTGTCAAATTAATTTTTTTAATATGTGACCATAATTGACAAAAGGTACCTTATGGCGGGTAGTGAAATTTGTCTTTCTAGCCTAAGAAATCCAACTTCCTTAGCCCCAATTATCATAAAATTACTCAACAGGATGCAAAAAGTTACCATGAAACTTTTAGAAACAATGATTGTCTAACAAAGCACTCACAGGTTGATATTTTCCATTATAATGATCAATTTTAAAATCCGCCATAAGGGCCCTTTTGTCAATTATGGTCACATATATTGCTTTTTTATCAGTATTAATGTTTGTAGTAAGCTTTAGATTAGTCCGATATGGTCCACTTCATTAAAATTGCTTTCTTGCATGCATAGCTGAGCCTTGAATTTGCTAATATTTCAATGCAGAAACTTTCTAATGTTCCCCCATGTATGTCATCGCGTGACCACGCCCACAACCTGAAGTGATTTTGACAAAATGGCTGCAAGGCAAGAAATTGCAATTTTTGACCCCAGATTTAGTATGGAAACAGTACTTTTTGATAATTTTACTTATTTTTCCAATGATTTTTTCTTTATTACCAACTTATTTCTGCAAAAAAAAATTTTGGGTTGAGTTACCCTTTATATTGGTATAAAAATTGTCGCGATACTGCAACAGGGTTCTCAGTACATAATCTAAAAATACTGTATGTTTGTGGAGCATTATTTACTTTTCTTAAATATTGCGCTGTATCAGCTGAATTGTATTCAGCACAACTTAATGTTAGGAAAAGTGTTGGTTAGCCATACTCAGCAAACATTGCCTTGACTTCACCCTTCACACGGAACCAATATTGATTTGTGCTTTGTATTTGAGTTAACATAGTACATAAATTGCCCTCAAATTCTTCATCTAACATTTATTTTTTCTATTATATCAGCATCAGTTCCACCAATGTTGCCCCTTGATATTTGAAATAAATTATATATGCCAGTTTTTAAGGCCTTGTTAATTTTTAATCCGTAATAGTTCAGACAATATCAATGATTTCTACGAAATTGGGAATCTTTGTTTAAAAGTCTTGATTTTATGTATTCACTTAATAATAAAGTCTGTTCTGGATAGCTTTGTCTGGGATGATGTGTACAGTTGAAAATAAAGTAGGAAAGCATAACAAATCAAGATGCTCTTGCCTATTGTTATCAGAACCTGTTGCAATTTTACGATCAAGATTTCAAACTGTATATGCCGAAAGGCCTTCTAAATCTGGATCATTTGCTTTTTCAAGCATTTAACAAGTAATATTACTAACTAATTGTATAACATTTTTAGATGATTCGTTAATTGAATTATCATCTATGTTTCTATAAAGCCAATTTATTTCTTTTAATTTTCTTAGTGCTGCTTTCATTTTATTTACATCAACTAAATCGCCAGACATTATTTGATTAACTAGGCTTTCCATTAATAATAATATTAAGTTCTGGATTAGGCAAATGATTAGAATCCATACCAACCTCATTTAAAGTTTCCATTGTGTTTTCTAATAGAAGGGGTAAATAAAACATTGCACCTTTAAGCGCCTTCAAAGAATTATAGGCAGGCAATTTTAAGGTGTATGTGTCTAGTCTAACAATTGTCTAAAAACACTTTGCCCTTTCTATTAATTGGCAACTTAGACAATCCAAATTTTTTAATTCTTTGAGTAGTAGCTCACACTTTAACCAACTGAGCACACAACATGCTGGAACTTCATTTTTCCTAATAATAGGTTTACAATGCTTCCACTATACATTAATTTATTTAATGCTGTAAAATCAGTCTCTCTAATGTAACCTAATAGGACATTCCAATCATCGCTATCTAAATTTTTAGCTTGAGCGACAGACTTTTTTCTTAAAAGCCTCTCACAGCTACAACATGCATTAACTGCTTGATCAGACAAAGCTTTCTTAAATTTATCAATAGCATGTGAGTACTGCACCGTATCTAAGTTTGGTATGCTAAATGGGTCTTCTTCACTATCATTTATAACGTAATACAAATCAAATTCAGTCTCATTGGCTTCATTAATTTTTAAATTTGTGACCATAATTGACAAAAGGTACCTTATGGCGGGTAGTGAACTTTGTCTTTCTAGCCTAAGAAATTGAACTTCCTGAGCCCCATTTATCATAAAATTACTCCACAGGATCCAAAAAGTTACCATGAAACTTTTAGAAACAATGATTGTCTAACAAAGCACTCACAGGTTGATATTTTCCATTATAACAATCAATTTTAAAATCCGCCATAAGGGCCCTTTTGTCAATTATGGTCACATTTATCAAGTGTGTTATATCACCATCAGCAAGAGAAGAATCTATAATATCTATTGTTAAATGGGCATTTCTAGCAACGTAAGTGTTTCAAAAGGCATCTCAACCAAGGAAAATGAACAGATGCATTGCATAAAATGCACAGCATACTTTTAAGTTCAGTCTCATTGCTACTACACACAGTAGGATGGCCTATCCTTCCACAAACAATTTCTAAATATTTGAAATATTTTTAAAATTATATTTATCTTTTTTAACAATTACAGTTACACTTGCATTATCACAGTAATCATGTTCGAGCACTTGATCTATTTCTTCAACATGCAGGGATCTAGTCATATAATGATTATTAGGACAATTATCACATGCATCTAAATGCTTCCTCAATTCTTTAATGGGCTCATCAAAATATCGTCTAACTTCAATAATTGAACTAATGCCACTCTCTAATAAAGGCTTGCATTTGCCTGTACATTGCCCTTTGTGGGTAGGCATTCTCTGATTAGTAACGTAAGGCGGGGCAATCTTGCCTTAAATATGATACAATCATAATGCAATATTGATAAGATCTTACCCATCAACTGAAAAGTCATGAAATTTAATACACAGTAGCAGGCAAGCTACTTGCACAGAAACTTTTATTCAAAATTTCTTTCCTTCAATAAAAGTTATAAGCATTTAAGCAGAGTAATAGCTTTTTCAGCCATTAAGGGAATGTTGTTAATACCTATTTATTAATTTTTTTCTCATCAATTTAATGTATGCATATGAAATGTTCTTGATGTATCATCCTTGGGGATGTGACTCAAACCAAGACAAGTATAGTGATACCAATTTGTACAACTATCACAGCCAATCCAAATGTCTTCATCATTTACATATAAACAACATTCCTGGCAACATTCCTCATTATTAGACAGAATAGTAGATTTACTTCTGGCCAATAAGCTCTTCCTTTTATGGTGACTGTGGGATATGCATCTAGCAAGTTTCGTAACTGATACAAATCTCTTTCTCATCGTTCCTTCCTTTTTCTGCTGCGCTTGTTTCACTTGCTGCTCCTCTCTTTTTCTCTGCTGCTCTTCCTCTGCTGCTCTTCCTTCTTCTGCTGCTCTTCTTTCTTCTCTGCCCTCATTTTCAGTTGCACCTCCCTATTTCTCTGTTGCTCCGTCCTCTTTCTCTGTTGCTCCTCCTTTTCTTCATTTGCTCCTCCTGCCTTTTCTTCTCTTCATCTTCATCAGCTAGTCGAGTATATAACTCATCTGTTGTGAGAGCTTCACCGTAAAAATTAGGCTTAGCCATGCGCTTTTCTACAGGTACTGGGTTGTGATTTTGTTGCAAGATTTTAGCAAAATATCCCTTTAGTTCTAAACAAATACCGTATAGCTTGAAATTTTCGTGGAACGAATTTTTCGTGGTTGGCTGATTTCAAGAAATTCGTGTTTTTAATTTTGTGCAAATGCTGGTAGTATTATTAATCAATTAATATTCATTAGTCAATAATTAATAATAATGGTTATTAATTAAAATTATTATATTAAGTATCACATGGTTAAACATTTTCGAAGTGATGGCTATGATTTGTGGATACCACTGTTATAAGGACATCTGGGTCCCTGTTATTGGCGAAGAGCTACAGACAAAGAGAGAATCAGGGAATGTCCACGACACTTACGCTGTTTCCGTCTTAAGAAACGGAGAAACAGTTGGCCACGTTCCAAAGATCTCTTCCGTGTGCTCGTTATTCCTACGACGAGGTGTAATCACCTATATAGTAAGTGGTGCCAGACGTTACTCTGCTAATTTAAAGCAAGGTGGCCTTAAAGTTCCTTGTGGAATAAGGTTCGACAACATGAAGGATGATGACTGCAATAAGAACCTCCTGGCGAAAATTGACAAGGACTATCTGAATAAGGTAGAAAAGCTTGTGAAATCAGCTATGATATTTACGTGTCCAGCAGCTGGTGCTATAAAACCAACTGATGGCTCTCCATGTAGCAGTAAGACTACCACCGACAGGACAAAAAGTCCGGAAGTGGCCGCTAAAAGAAGGAAATTAAGCCATGACAATGAAAGTGATGATGTTGTTGTTACTAAAGTCACTGTAAGAAAGGCACCAACAATCTAAAGGGTGATACCTAGTGTTGTCTGGGCTGAGGACAAAATCAAAAACGGAAAGATGTTGACAGATGTTTCGATTTCTATGGCATCGGATATGATTAAGCGTCAGTTTGAATATCGATCTTTTAATGGCTTAAAACCAACTATGGATCAATATCACAAACAACCTACTGACCTTGAGAGCATTAGAAATAAACTTTAGATCATACATTGCCGGGAACGTACCCATTGGATTGCAGCATCTAACATTGGTTGCCAGGATTGTTGCAGTGTGGATGTTTATGACTCCATTTTCACTTCCCTAGACCCGAGTACTATAGAAGTTATTAAGAACCACTTTCCTGACCATAGTATTAATATTAAGCCTTTTCAACAAGTCTGTCACCATTCCCATGTACTGGTGATTAAAGATTAATTGACTATTAACAATAATAATAATAGCATAATAATAATAATAATAATAATAATAATAATAATAATAATGCTAATAATAATAATAACAATAATAACAATAATAATAATAATAACAAAAATAATAAAATAATAATAACAATAATTAGTCAATGAAGTCCGAACTCTCCTTGCCTAATGATCCCAGAACAGATATCATATTGCTCTTTTGTATAGCGACAGATAGACGTTGCATAAGATAGTTATATGAGTGAGGGTCACCTGAATGTAACATAATCCTCCTACCAAGTTCTTTTAAAAAACGACTTGATTTCGGGCCTACAGCACCCATAGTTTCAATAGAGAGAGGAGTGAAGAGATAGGAAGGAGAGAGATGGGAATATTTAGTTATTTTACGTTCCTCAGCTAAAGCAGCCGCAGATCCACCAGCAGTAGCAGCCATCGTCACATACGACGGAGCCAGAGTATCAGGGCAAGTGAAGTCCCAGCACATACATTTACCAACTTTCCAGGGGACCAAAGTCACTCCATCTGGTCGTCTGCTTTCTGCACCAATAAGTCCTGAGGGTTCTAATCTGGATGGAATACCAGCGGCTGTAAAAGCACGCCGTAGGATATCGTTGATTGATGAATGACGATGAAGCCTACCATCGCTCCGCTTGCAGTGTAGACCATGCGTAGCAAGATCATCCACTGCTGAGCCACAATGATGACAGGAGTGAGGACAGCCAAGGGGAAGCCCCAGTCTGAGACCCACAGCAATCCGAATGGTGGCATCATCCATCCGCAGACCCATGGCCGACAGGGGGAGGGCATTCAGCCACGCACCAGACTCAGGAGTTGATACAGCGTATAAACGGGCCTTTGTTGGTGCATGATCTGTCTCCAGGAGTGAGTCCAAGGTGGATTTGATATGAGGCAAATCCCACACTCTCTGCAAACGAGCATCGTCTCCCACAGGTGGAGTAAGAGAGTCAGACCAGTGAGCATAATACAATTAAATTATTAATATTACACTGTTGTGACAATTTATTAAGAAAAAAGCTCCGTTGTAATGCCTGCACTTTTGAAACCATTTTTGATAATGTCTTGTTTTGATACTAGATAATCATAAAGGTTAACAAACCATTTAGCTGCAATGGGTTATACTGAGACGTAGATCAACAGGTTCCTTTACCAGTATGTCATCACTCATTTGCTTTTGAATCTGCTCTGCATACCATTTATGGAACTTATCACGAAGAAAATCTTTAGCTGCTTTGTTGACACTTACATCAAGCGGTTGTAGCCTGTCGGTACAATTAGCTGGTACAGTAACTATGTCAATGTCATTTTCTTCTAAAAGGGCTAGTATAGCTGGAGTACATTGTGCTCTAAATTTATTATAGATCACCAATGCCCGATGTCGAACACTTAACCCAAGTTGCTGTCTCTTTTCAGAAAGATAGGGCACAAGAATCTTTATAATATAATCCTTCATTGTCTCCTCGTTATACCAATGGTTAGGTGAATGTGTTACATGCCAATCATCAGGGAATCTGTAAGAAGGATGACATTGGCTGGTTTTCCCTTGATACACCAATTGTACTGGTAAAAACTCGCCAGTCATGGAGCAGCCAAAAACAGCAGTGATCTGCCTTTTATCATCTAGACCAGTTATTTCAACTCTTTTCAACCCTTCTATTGCCATCGTTCAGGAAGAAACAGGGACGTAGTGTACACAGGTCTGGTCCCAGTTGACTATGAGGTCTAAAGGTATATCTTCCAAGACCACAACTGCCCTAATGTCAAGTAGGAATTGTTCCTTATTCACGAAAAAATCATCAATTGACACTTTTGCCTTTGTACTAGCCTTTCGCTTGACAAAACCCATACGAACAAGAAGACGTTTCGCCCAGTACTTCGTGATTAAAATGTGACCACCATTTGAAGCCAACAAATTGGAATCAGTGTTTCGTACAATTCCTTCTGCACACCCAACAACAATCGATGTGTTGACTACTGCTCCTCTCTCCCTAAGGAATAATAGATACTCCTGCACCTGCTTGTCGAATTCTTCACCCAGTAGCAGTGGACGACCTCTTCTTTTCCCAGTGAAATGAGTGACCTTGATCTCGCCAGATTTCGTTATGTCTACTGATGCTGCAGTCCGTTTCTTCTTCAACTCCTTTAAGTACAAATCTCTACAATCTCTAACAGTGTTCTCTTTTTGGCAAGGGAAATTTTTGATAAAATGACGAACAGCTGCCACAACACCACATTCTGCTGCTCTCTTGTCAATCACAGCTTTCTGCTCTGGAGAGAACTTCGAGTATGGGCCTCGCTTCTGTTTGGTGCCCTGTTCCATGAGTAGTCTAAACTCGTTAGCAGCGGCAATAGAAGACGAAGGGATGACTTTAGACAAAAAAGATTTTGGATTGGGTCGTACATCTTTCTTTTCAAAGTATCAGTACAGAGACATGATGGTGGACGTGGATGATAACACGAGTACTCGAACTTCGAACGTATGCTGTAACCACGCCTTATAGCTTAATTAACGTGGCCACGTGGGTGGATAATCCTTAATAATTAAAAATTGTGTTTTTAATTTCGTTTTTTTATGCAGACCATGAAAACCACGAAATTTACATTCCACAAAAATGTCAAGCTATATGGTAGGAGTAACTTCATAATGCATAGTACTACACCCAACAAGGTCAACAGCTACACATTCTTCAGTACTGTTCTGTGCATGATCGTTTGATTCTGTTGTAAATGGCAGTGCTTTATCACATTTAAGCTGAGAGATAACTCCTTTATTAAATGGGCATAGGCCTGCTTTCTTAAAACCACCTTTAATATGGTCAGGAGAATAGGAAATTTTAAGTAAGCTTGACAGTAGAATTGGAAACTCTTTGTGACATTTGCAGCACATGTAGCAATTTGATACTTTTTCATTACAATATGCCAAGCGGACTTCATTAGCCCAAAGACGCCTAAGTCAAAGGTTAAAGGATGTGAGTTGTATGTGGTGGAAAGCATATTAAATGATTATTATTGATTCTAGCCGCTTTCACTAAACGGAGACTGATGTAAAAATGATGCCCATCGAAGAAGAGTACAACTGGGGCATCTGTAGTCAGAGGCTGTAAGCTGGAACAAATAATTTTTAAAACCATTGAAGGAAGTTATCTGATTCTATCCAACAACTGTTAGATACTGCATACAATCCACCAGCTGGACCTACTCTTGTCCATTGACTCCATAAATATTTCACCTTGTAAATGATGTATGGTGGCAACTGAGTGCCACTAGCACATGCTGCTCCAAGTATGGTTATATACTCCTTCCACTACCACCAATCGTTTCATGTACTTCTCTTTCTCCTCTCTTAGATAAAATTCTCTTACTAGTAGCAGACAGGCAGAATCCTGTTTCATCACAATTACAAATTCGTTTTTCAAATTCTTCCTTGGTTAACGCACTTAATCCCGTCATGTCAAAAAGCTTTTCTACTTTGTCATGCCATTCATGTATTGCTTCACTGGATGATTCAACAGCACGTTGTGTTGGCAAATGCCTTTGTTTTTGAAGGCTCAGCTCTTTTGTCCAACAACTCATAAAAAGACTGTACCAGTCAGGGCCGGGAGAACCTTTTTTGAAGGGGGTTACTCCGTCAGGCTGGTCAGCAAGGTAATTATGAATTACAACACTAGCTAAATCACGAGTTAAACCAAAGCCAATTTCCTGTAATGCTTGTAAAGCAGCAACTATGTGCTTCTCCTCAGATTCAGAAAACACAGTTGGGTGACCTGATTTTACTTTTAACGATGGTCATGGAGGGTGGAACATGGGACGTTGAACTTTTTTGACGCAGTCAAAATCTTAATTTTCTCCTCTCTAACCACTCGAATAGCATTTTGGATGTCTTCTCTTGTGTTAACAGAAGCCTTTTTCCTCGTGTAATGCCTGACCGTGTGCTATCTTAGTTGTTAAATCCAGCTACACCTCTAAAATGGAGGTGCGCGTAATTGCAACGGTTGAAAAATTTTAAAATCCAGTAAATGCTTAGTAATTGAAAAGCTAACATGCAAAAATACCTTTGTAAGCAATATTTCTTACTGTCTATCACAATTTGCACTTTTAGAAACGCTATAAGAACTTTTGATGATCATTTGAATGCAGACCTCTTGTTGTTTATATTATTTTTATTTATTTATAACTTTATTTTATGTAGTTAAAAATATTGAAGGCTTAATTAATAATCAATTGACTCATACATGAAATTTCAAAATGAAATGTTGCTTGATGCCCATGTAAAAAAAATTTTTGTGAAAAAGTGACGAGATTCCCTCACTGCTGGAAATGCCCCACCTTACATTATACATTCTATCATTATCAAAATTGTCATCTTCAAATTCACTACATCATTACCTTGTTCTCTATCAATGCATGACACAAACATATCAAAATTGTCATCTTCAGATTCACTATCATCATTACATTCTTCTACTCTATCAATGCATGACACATCAACAATCCATGCTACATAACTGGTGCCATTTGTATCAACAGGGATTGCAATTGGACTACCGGTATCTAATTGGCTATCAGAATTATCATTAGGATACAATTATGCTGATTCATAAAAATAAAGCTAACTCTTCTTTGTGTGATATAGCTCACCAAAATCACTAAAACAATTCAACTGTAATTTTCTAATGCTATTTGCTACATGTATCAATACGCCTACTTTGTGGGATCTGTTTTTTAAAACTGATTCTAACAATATACTTGATGCAGCATTATTTTTACTGTCATATGATGAGTTCTCAAAATCTACACTTTTCATACTTAATGGCAATAAATCATTAACTATTTCAGGGCTGTAATATAATGCTTCAATAATTTTAGTAAAATAATATTACTTTGCTTCACAATAATTACGACCATAATAATCTTCATTTTAGACGCTTCTTATTTTCTTTATTTAGTGCCATGTTTAATTTATCCAATTCGTTATTAGAAAATTTATATCCTAAAAATTTATCCTTCGTTGCACTTAATATTATTGCATCTCTATTTTCATAATACTGTTTTAAGGAGTTTCGTTTTTGTGGACCTGGATTTTGTAGATGTATTTTAGAATTTTTTATTTAAGGTGTTTTGTGAATACATTTTTTGCAAATAATGTTAAGATTTTGTAAGCTTGATAATTTTGTTTTTGTCATACCAATTTTTACATTTTTGCAATATATCACCTTGGTTCAATGCATGAAACTGTTTTGAATAAGCAAGCTTATATTTTCTACTGATTTAATATGCAATTCTTACTCTGCTTTTGACCCTGTTACATTGTCTTATGTAGTATGCTCTGGAGTTTGATCTATTCTTAGCAATGAAACCATCAATTTGCTTTCTATTTTCATATTGTCTCTTCTTTTTCCTTTAGATTTGGCCCCAGTTAAATTACTTTTCATTTTCATTTTCTACTTCCCTTTCTTACAACTAACACTGCAACAATTATATTTACGACTAAAACTACAAACAAGTACAATAACATTAAGTATGGAAAAAACATGTAGGTACTAAAATCGGTACTACAGATAAATATCATTGTAAACACAACACTTATCTTATTTATCCAATAAGGTACTAACAGTACTATCTAGATACTATATATGAAGTGCCGCTGACAAAATTTCTTCAAATAACAGAGCAGCTAAATTTAAAATCACTCTAATTTCAGGAAGAATTAACATTTTTTTACCTTATTTTACTTACTTATTAATGTAGCTCTTAATAGAACTGGTGATCTCTTACTGTGCGCACTCTTTACTAGCAAGTAGAAGAAGAGAATGAATAGAGCAAAACTTAGTGGTACTGTGCTATAGAAGAGTAGACCGGCAGTCAGACTAGTCACTATGGCAACTCTATGCATGCTCAAAAATTTTAAAATGGCGACTGAAATAAGGTTGTTACATCATGCCCATTATTACTTCATATTTGGCCAAGAAATAATTTAAGATTCTGAAACACTTTGTAGCTCTTGTTCAAAGAGTAAAGGGAATGGTGTAAAAGCCAGCCAAAGCAGTCTACTGGCTTAAAAGATTAGAGGGCCAAAAGATGAAGATGAAAGAAGAAAAAGTCTGAAGAATTATGCAGAAATGTGAATTTGGGCCTATTCTCTAGAAATGCTCCCACTACATTACAGTCCACTTTAAAGGAACCAGGAGAATTGCTCAGTAATAAACAGCTCAGATAAGCCATTTATGAGATTTTATATGGTAAGATAAGAGTTAGATGTGATTGAAAATGATAAATTTGGCCGCCATCTCAAAAAATCAACTTCAACTCTACATATAGGCTACCGCCTATATAATAAACACATTTTTGTCAAATAACTCGCAAGACCAAGAGGTGATATTTTCTCTGCTATTATTTCTGGGGACAAACAGTCTTCAGTTCTTGCCACAAGTGGAGCAGTTCTTAAAGTCCTTCCTGATTTTGTTTCAGGCAAATCCAAAATCACGTACAAAAGCTTTCCAATCCTTATCAAGCAATACATTACTATTGCAAAATTGTTATGTTGTACAAATAATGTCAAGTGGACTAACAATTTAATATCGTGGTAAATAGTTGGTGGCAATTGTAAGTAAGCTACTCCTCTAATGACATCTTGAATGAATGAGATTCCGGTTTGCTTAGTCAATTGAGCCTATATGGAAAAAAATAATTCAATAGCATATTAGTAACTGCACATAAATGAATCCACGAATAAAGAGTTTCCTTTCTCATGTAACAATAAATTAATGGCTTCAGCTTCGGAGAGAAGAAATATCCCATTACGTATAATATATTAGAGTGAAGAAACATAAAAAAAATTTATAGTTTTAACAATAATTGTTCAAATGTTTCGTATGCGCCTTCAACTTGTTCTAATTTGTCTGTGTGCAAAACCTCCCTTTATAAGTGCAATAGTAACTTCCTATGACATCAGCAATAAATACATATAAATAACTTTTTGCTTCAGTAAGAACTATAACTGCATCTTTAGTACCAATACTACACAAGTCATTTGCTAGATAGACAGCACCATATCCTCCACTTGCAATTGTGTTTAATTTATTGAAATGATTCGTAGATGTCACTAATTCTTCCATTAAAAACCCCAAGGAATTAACTGTATCAAATTAATACCGTCTATAAAAACATTTTGTTGAACTGGAAGGTGAAGGAATAGAAAAAAGCTTACAAGATGGTGCATCAGACTGAGGAGAAACAGCCTGTTGTGTGAGATTACATACATACCAGTTTCTGCTAAAGCATAATTTTTAAATACAACAGTACTGTATATACCATAAATAATTGGCAGATAAGTAAAATCAAAATGCACTGTCCCATGCACTGTCCCACAAAGATCACCATTGACATAAACAGAACACTTGTACAAAAATGGATCAGCTGCATAAGTAAGTGGAGTCAAAGCAAATTCCATTTTCTTATTGAAATACTTCCATTCATAAGTGCAATTTGGATACCTTTTAGGCAATGCAACAATTGGAATCAGACTTTTGGAGGTAAAAATAGGATTAATACAGCTAACAAAAGAAAACTGCAATGTTCCTATGTTGAAAAATGTATTACAATAGTACACATTCGTATTCACATAAACTAACCTCATTTAAAACATGGTGATGTACAATATGTGGTGTCAGGTTGTAAAATTGCCTCTAGGGTTTCACAGTTATCTGTTTCAAAACAATCATATAAAAAACCCAATGAAACAAATCACATTTTTGTCCATTCCACCTTCAATTGCATTAATTTCCTTCCATACATCAGCACTGGAGAATGGAAGTACACTATTCTCCGTAAGGTATAGAACATAATTGCATTAAATGAGAATGTAAAACTACGAATAACGTTAACACTCAAGGTGTCTCCATCAAGTGTTTTAAAAGGGAAAGATACTGAAACCAAAGCATGCATGTAACACAAATACAATAATTGTATGTATACCTTCAACTTCAGCATTTGCTTCTGTCACTTCCACACCACTATCCACAATACAATGTCCTTAAATTTTTTTTTAAAACGATTAATTTTTATTTCACTTTTAGATTTCTTAGCTTATGGCTCTACAAATTGATCATTTATGACTCCAATTCTCGTTGTGAATTTGTAAGGAGATGAATGTCTTTTAAGAAAAATTGCAAAAGAGTCCAGTCAACTTGGAGAGATTTGCGTTCATCAGCAATAATTGCTCATTTGGTATGAAAATAATAACCTCATGCCCCTTAATTCCTCCATTCTGATAGTTTCACAAATCTTACAAAAGACTAAATCATATGAATCAGATATCTTTAATTCAACATCGTAAAGTGGAGATGATTTAAAATGTCCTTTTTGCCCTCGTTCCATTTGACAACAACTGACCTAAGTAGCAACCACCTATAAACAGAAAACACAAAACAATACAGGCACTAGTACCTGGATATCATTATTTGACACAGCATCAGGTCTAGGTTTTCCTTCCTTTTACAGTTTACTATTATTTCGGAGAGCTCTACCACGCTTTACTAAGTATATGAGTACATAATGTATAGTGTAATGTTCGAATTAAAGAAGGTAATAGTTAACATTCAGCTCCATCAACACCTTCAAGCTCTAATGCCTATTCACATATAGTTTGTTGATTAAGGAAGAAATAATCTGCTGCCTGCTGGAATGATTACTGTCAGACTTATCTGTATGTGCACAAGCGAGGGTGTGTATGCTGATTTTGCACATTCTAAATTCACTGTTTTGATAAGGGGCACTATCTGTTGACGGTCATTGCCAGCCCGTTGACAGAGCGCCCCCCAGTCAACAAAATATGCTGCTAGACCACTACAATATAGGCTTGTCCATTTGTCTAGACAACTTGCTTTCAGCCTAGGACAAGTAAAATATTTACTGCTGCTGGTCAAAGGACAACTGCAAGTTTGTATTCCCTAAAATTAAAGGATTTCTAAGTTACCGTAAGGAATGACAAAATTTTATTACTAATGTTATCAACAAGGTCAGTCATGGGTCGGTATAACTTACATCGTATTATTTTATATTGCGACTGCTAAATTTACAGGAGATAATGACAATGAAGACTAAAAAAGTGGACTGAACTAAACTATCATTTTGCTGATTTTTTCTCTTTTTATCTACTGCACAACTATCATGTTCAAATGGAATCAGCAGATTATACATATTAACACTTTCTATTCAAAAAGGTTAAGTACAGAAATGTTTGATATTCATTTTTAAGAACATAATCAACTGCGCAGCCACCTTCTTCTATATTCTACCACATTCCCTCTAAATGTTCAGTGCTGTATTTTTCAAAATATATATATATATGTAACATTTTTACTGTAATAAATTTGATTCAAATATTATTCTTTCATGTGGTTGTTTTAGGTCACTTTCGTACACTGCTTCTCATCCTCTCTTTCCATGTGGGGTAGCCCACATACAAAGCATTTTATTATTTAAAATTAAGTGAACAATACATGTGCACTGGCTTTGCTTCTCATTACTTACACTTGGCCAATTTGTGCTGCAGCTCACAAGTGTAGGCAATTATCTTATATCCAAGATAGCAGTGCTACCATTGCTGTAGAGCACATACTCAACCTATCATGGCCTGAGTTGTGAGGGCAACAGAATGTAATAAAATTCAAATCATTAGTACATTAAATTTTAAATGTTTTGCTGCAATTACCATACAATTTAAACTGCTATAAGCGCTGACAAGCATCATGCAGATTGCAGACATATCTATTAATAGTATAACAGTAACTGAAAGTCTTAGGTACCTTAATTAAGAAAATCATGTTAAGGGTAAGATTAAACATACATCAATACTGTTTTCAAAAAATTCAGTAGGAAATACAGAAGTCACTTCCCTCAAGACCGCCTGGAAAACCTGTAGCCCATAATTCCTCAGGTCACATAATATGCTCTAAACACATAGGATGCTTAATCCATGCCTTCTTCCGATTATCAAGACTCATTTATCTGGGGCAGGAAAATGTAGTGTAGGCAAGAAAGATCAACATTTGAATCAGGATTTAGCCAGCGAATAGATTCCTGATAATGAAAGACATCACTATGCAATCCTGTTACTCATTTATAAACATGTCTCCACACTTTGTCGATCCTTTGGTTATTGACGCTTTTAAGAAATATGACGATTCCTCATCTTTGTCCTTGCAAAAGATAACTTAACAGATATCTGGAAACAGCAACATTTTTGCCACCTGTATCACACTGTATCCTGCAAGGCAAACCATACTGCTGAAATGCTCTCAGGAAAATCTGTAAGACATTTGCTAAATTGTTATCAAAACAATGAATGTAATTATGAGAACTGATTAGCCCCTCCATGAATAACCAGCCGCCACCTATCACCAAAAGTAAACAGATTAATGATTAGGAAATGAAGTGAAGTTATGGAATAAGTTTGTGATTCCTGTCGATACGCCACAGGGACAGAGGTGACTCGATATAATACTTGCAGCATTTAATTGTTGTAGCCCACCTAATAGGAACTCCTTCAGGATCAACTCGAAACAGAGATTCTCTGATATGGGATCAATAAACTCTGTACCCTCTATTGATTACATGACCTTCGATCATGTGATAGCCAGATGACAGAGAACAATTCTTGATGCGAGATGCTATGCAATCCAACTTCTCATCAGCTCTACTTGAATATATACAATTGACAGAAAGGTTACAGTACGTTAATCACCTTCTCAAACTAACCCTTTAAATCATTAACTTGTTGACACTGAAGTGAATCGAAGATGAAGTAAATTTTCCTAGTTGATTCATTTGAATGTTAAATTGAGGGCAGCCTCTCCATCCACATACCGTAGATCACAAAATTAGTTTTGTAGAAAACTTTGAGGTTTAAACTTGTGCTGTGATATATTCTTTACTAAAAAAGACTGCGTCATGTTTTATTGAATGTGGCATGTAATTATCCAACTTTGCATTATTCCAATTCCAGTAAAATTTAAACTACAGTAAAAATTTTTAGATAGACTGTATTGGGTAAGGGGTAGCACTATCAATTAAGTTTATGGAAAATGAGATCTGGATCTCTTCAAGGACACTTAAGGAAATATCAAAATGGCATCATTAGACTAAATAATAATGAGCTTTTGAAGCAACTATCAACTAAATTCATGAAGAAATCTAATTGTTTGGGACTTTCTGATACCATATGATCTTACCGCAAAAAATACATCTGGCCAAATGTGTATAAAATAACAGTCCAGATTCTCTTCTGATCCTTGGGCCATTTTAATTCAATATAATTGGTAGTCACCACCCACATAACTTAATCAACACACCCATTATTAAAATTAATATTATTCATTCTTTATGGACAATAAAAACCCCAACTGTAATGGGAAAACTAACAGTTACTTAAAGCCATACCTATGTACATAATGAGACAGTCAAAAGCGACTAAAGGTGGACTGGTAATGTTTGCCTTTAGTCAGGCAGATTTGTGCAAATATTACCATGAATTGTGGGTTTTTACATAGAATTATGAAACTTGAAGAGATTATAGAAAATATTTTTGTAAAGAATTGTAGAAGTAAAGCCACATCAAATTTCACTTTCACACCTTATCAGTGTTAATTACATTTTTAAAGAAAGGGTGACAAAAAATGTAATAGTCATTCCTTTTCTCTTGAAATATCCTATGACCTCACTTTTGTATACGGCTAACCTTCTTTCATTCATTGACACCTGCAATCCACATGTTACTGAGTCTGTTACTCGTTATCACAATTACCATTGTTATAATCACTACCATCTTTATCATCATCATCGTCATCGCCACAATCATAATCTTCACAATTGTCACCATATCATCACTAAAAAACAAAAACAAATCTTTCTTCATCTTTTAATGTCTTTCTCCACTCAACTCAAACTTACTCCATGCATGTACTATAACTAGACAACAACTTAAAAAAAACTAAAAAAGGAAATATATGAACTACTGTTATTATTAGTTTGTACTTCTGTCTCTCTCTGTCACCTAATTCCTCTCAACACTCTATACATGCATCATGCATGTACATGTACTTTAAGTAATATTATAGTATAGTGTGTGGGTGCATCAAAGGCGCTGCCCTTACTGTATGTCTCAGACAGCACACTTCCAGTTCATACAGCACAGTTTGAGGTCCATACAGCACAGTTTGTGGTTTCCTGTTGTAGAAACTCTGACCGCCCCCCAACTAAGAGCAACATGAGGCAGAAGTGGAAGACTCTGCAAGCGATAGTACAGTCTCTTTTGGTTCTCTTTGCTATTCTTGACTTGGCCTAGGGCTGTTACCTTTGATGCACCCTCACACAATAACCATAAATGAGTAAAAATACGGTTCCCCCTGTGCTGTATGGGAAATACAGCACTCAAAGTGTGGTCTCGAAAACCATACAGCATTCAGCTTTGCCACGTGCTGTGGCTTTCTCAACCACACCTCTTGTGCTCTATTTTGCGTACAACATGAGGAACTGTATTTTAACAAAATACATAATGCTGGATAGGTGTTTCTGACGTGATTTATTGCTTTGTGGGTGTTGTTGAGTGCGTCATAAAGCACAAGGCAAAGCTGAGTGCTTTATGAGGCACAAACCACTCACACCAGCCAATAAATTACTTAATGAATACTTAACCAACATTGTGGTATATTAAGACTGACAAAACTAAACTAACACTTTCTACTTGCTTTCTTTCTCTTGGATCACATAAGTTGGCTCTGGTGTGCTCTGCGTGGTTCATTTTCAATTTGTGCGCATGTGCAATAGAGCAGATGTTATGGTTACTCATTTTAGGATAAAGAGAGATGCTGTAGAGCGGATTTCCTCAGTACCACTGAAGCTCTCACTGGTCCTTAGCCCCAATTGTTCTTTTCTACCTCTGATATCAAGCGAAGAAGAAACAGAGAAAGCAGAGGGTGTTGTACTGTCTAATTCAATAAATGGGCTCTTCGTACCTTAGAAAGTTAGTTATCTTTTAGGAGCTACATATCGGAGGAAAAGGTTCCTTGAGACGTTCTAGCATTTAAAAACTCGGGCTATTGGCTTTGTCACTTTATAAGTGAGGCTAGAAAGGACAATGGAGAGCTGTACGCCCATGCCACTATACAAAGTCTCCTATCTGCTAATCAGAAAATATTGCAAGACAATAAGATAGACTACAATCTGTTTAGCAATAGTTATTTCTGGTTTAGAAATCTACAAAACACAATAGGCATTGTGAGTGTTACTTTAAGAAAACAATGGATTGGTGTAACCCTACCATTCATCAGTTTTGTGGGTTTGCTTAAGACCATGGAGTACACCATGAAGATACTTACTACCAGTACATAGAGCACAGGTCAAAAAACTATCAGGGAAGAGTAAGGGATCTGGCTTCTAAGAAAGTTAGCTTTATATATGCGCAACCAGATTATTGCATACTGAGCTATCTAGTACAATCCATTGATCTTGATATCATTAAAGTACCTAATAATCCAAAGGCCTTTTATATGCAGCCAATGTAACAAAAGATAGGTATACAAAACTAGTGGCGCATCTAGTTGTGGCCAAAGCAGGGCATTTGCCCCTACCATCAGAAGAGCTTCGGAATTATATTCATTGCTAGATAATTATATTCATTGTTTACATAATAATATTCATGTATAGTATTGTCTAATGGTAGTATTATATAGGCGGTAGCCTATACGTTGGATTGAGGTTGGTTTTTCAAGGTGGCAGCTGTTTTTATGTTTTTCAGACACTTACAACTAATTTATTTTACATTGTACAGCCATATAAATGGCTTAAAAGACTTCTTCACTGAGCAATTCTCCTGGTACCTTTAAAGTGGACTGTAATGTAGCTGGAGCATTTTTGGAAAATAGGACCAAATTCCAATTTCTGCAAAATTCTTCAGACTTTTTCTTTTTATTCTTTCATCTTCTGTCTCCCCTCTAATCTTTTCAGCCTCGGAAGTGCTCGAGTTGGCTTTACATCTATCCTCTGGGCTTGTGTTAAGTACCACAAAGGTAGTGTCAAAAAGAAGCAAGGACAGGGAACAAAATTGAAGACAAAATTCAGCTGCAGACAAGGCTTGGGTTTTTGGTTTCATGCCATTTTAATTTATGCACATGTGATTAGCATGAATATTATTAACCTAACCATAGAATCATAACAAAAATGTAATTTATTTCACTAAGTAAATAATAAACATTAAAAATGGAAAAATAGTAGAATTAAATTGAGAAAAAGTAAAGAAACAAGAAGGTACTTGCAAACTGGTGTGATAAGAAATCCTACACCACTGCATCAAAGACATCATGCATGATAGTTATCATGTCAGTAGCCCTGGCTGTGTGAGTAATGAAGTTACAATGCTTTTAGGGTAATATTCTTTTTGCAGTGGTGTAGGATTTCTTATCATACCAGTTTGCAAGTACCTTCTTGTTTCTTTACTTTTTCCAAATTTAGTCCTACTACTGTTCCATTTTCAATGTTTTTTATTTATTTGTGGAAACTTCAATCCACTGTGACAACTAACCTCAAGTACTAGGAAGTTCCATGGCAATTTGACTTGTTGATACTACAGATTTAAAAAATAAAAAAAAACAATATGAAGTAGGTTTCCGAACGAGCAACAAAAACACAAAATGAAAATGCTACTCTCGTGACGCAAATTGTACTCTAAATTGTACTTTCAATGTTATTACGTAAGACATTACTGATTACCTTAAAATGTAGAGTAGAATTTCCGTCACGAGAGTAGGATTTTGATTTCGTATTTTCATTGGTCGTTCGGAATTCTACTTCACCTTGTTTGTGTTAATTTTTTTACAACATTTATAATATTTCTTCAGTTGCAATTGTGATATTTGTTGGTTTTACACAAACAATAAGTTTATCATAATTATTATTATCATTGTTATGTTTTTAATTTAAAGCATTGTAAGAGACAACATTGAATGCATAGATATGCTGAAAGAGTGTCTACTATACTGATGGCAAGTGCAATTTATACTAGTCCTGACAAGAGTCCTTGTTCAAGGAGCAGTGACAGTATCCATCTTCCCTGCAATCCTTCCTGTTGTCAAGTCATAAAATCATTGCATTATTTTAATATTATTTAATTATTTGTTTTTCGAAATAAAATAATTGATTTCACACTTAAGAATAGTATGCAAGATTAATAATACCTTCTCTTAGCTGGAAACCTCCACAAAGTATTGCAGTTCATTAATGGGTTCATTTGCTTGCTTCTTCCAGAGCTGCAGATCCATGGCAGATCTGAGCTTGTGTGACCACACCCAAATTTTTGGAGTACATGCTTTTTTAATTAATAAAATGGGAGCATGCAGCTAAGATGGGCCTGATCCAGCAGTAACAGTACAACTTCTTTTTTTGTTGGAAAATTGTCATAAAGAATAGGGACCTGCACATGCATTATTGGAATAGAATGGTGTAAGAATTAGCCTTTTATCACCAAGCAAAGTTGAGATACAGACCGGCAACTGGATTGACAGGACTTGATGATGATGATGGAGATGAAAAAAGGTGGCTGAACAAAACGGCCAAATTTCCAGATTTTTGACTTTCATCTCAGACAAGTTTTAGAGCCACACTAGTGGTACCAATGGAGTCCCCTGGTCAAGTTAAGGTCCTCAATAAAGTCTGGTAAGCATAAGAGCTCGTTTTCCCAGTATAGCAAGGCTGCCAAAGTTGTGGCAGCAATTTTGAAGTGGGGTAAATCCTACTTATTAATACTACCGTGTTACTAATAACTATAATCATAGATATATAATCGTATGTGACCGTATTTGACAAAAGAGTGCTTGTGGGCACACTATTAAATTTAGGCAGTGACTATTTTTATGGAACCGTAAACGACAAAGGAATGGCTATTTTTACAGAACCGAAAACAGCGCATGCGCAATGTCACATGTGACCCATATGAAATGGCTGACAACTTAGTAACAGCAGGCCATAAATTTTATTTGATGAAGATCTCTCAATTTCTGTTAAGAGATATGAAGAAAATCATTTCATCTCTCTTTACACCAGAAGTTCTCGTAGTATTGAAGCAACGAGAGCAAAAGCTCCTAAAAGGAAGTTCAAGGACGAGCTGCACTTTGCAAAGGTAGACTATGCTTGCATATATGGAGGTAGTAGTACAAATCAAAGTTTCAAATAACTAGAAGTATCTCTACATTAAGTTTGAATCTCTATATATTTTTAATCTTGTGTAGTACTTTTTTAATGGGTTGTCCATTTTTAATTGAGATTCGTACATCACTAGATGGTCAGACATTGTTTGTCAAAGAAGTTAACATTGAACACAATCATGATGTCAGTCAGGTAATTTTTATTGTTGTGATGTGTTATTCAGTTTGTGATAGGCATTATTTCTTCATTTGCCGAAGCAGTGCCACCTAGGTAGAGAAATGAAAGATGAAGTTGGAAAACTTTTGGAGCTTAAGGCTACCAAGCAGATGGTGCAGGCACATTTTATGAGTTTAACTGGTAAAGCAATTACAATGAAAGATGTGCACAACAAGAATTAATAGAGGAAATGAAGAAAGTAGAAGGTAAATATAAGCTTCTGTACTTTGACATGTCTTTTAATTACATGTACATTAGGTGCTAAGGTTGTTGTATATACAGACAGTGACAAAACACTCAGAAGCATTTATTTTCTGATGATTCAAACATTTCAAGAATACCCAGAACTTGTACTAACAGATGTTATAAGTTAAATGATTTGCAAATGTCTTTGTATATTCTCTTGATAGTGGATGGAATTGGAGAGAGTGAAATTATCTGCCTTTGGCTAACACAGCGTGAAGACAAGGATACACTTACCTGTTTAGTAGATCATTTTAAGAAGCACAATGAAAACTGGTTGTTGGTACGTTGCGTCATATCTGATAAGGATATCACAGTTTAGTCAACTGTATGCCAAATGCTAAATTGTTGATTTGTTTATTTTACACATTGCGAAATATGAGACATGAAATTTCAACTGATAAACTCGGTTTTATCTCAAGCTGAAAGAACAATGTGTTTAGAGGTGTTACACAAAACAAGATGGCATATTCACAAGATGAAAGTGAGTATAATCAGCTACATGACCAGCTAAAGCAGTATGCACCTAAAGCACTACTGGATTATTTTCTAAACAACTGCAATAAAATTCGAGAACAGCGGGTCGATGGTTTAAAAAATGCCTGTTGTAGTTACATGAACCGTCAAACAATTGAGTTGAAAATATAAATCAACAGTTAAAGCTGATTATTTCACAATACTCTGGAATAACGCAATTCTTTCAAGATTTAATGAGGAGCCTTTCGTCTATGGCAATTCAGAGAGATGACAGAGCTATAGAAATCATTGCTAAAAGGCCTGTTGCTGCTTAAAGTGACTCTGTTTTTAATCAATACATGTCCCTTGTCTCACCCTATGCTTTTGAATATCTTAAATCTCAATTTAACTACTCACAAAAGTGAAATTTGTTCAGGATAGTGACAATAAATTATGTGAGTTTTTGTCTAAGAGAAGAGTAGTTGTAGCTAAAATTGATGATTATACCTGTGGTTTTGTCTAAGCTATGAGACTTTTTTGTCGACACATCTTAAATGTGAGAAGACATAATAATCAACCAGGTTATGAGGAGTCTGTGTGCAAATAGATGGAAATTGCAGTACTTCATCGACAATCATCGAGAATTCAAAGGCCCTCACAATGAACCAGAATTGCCTGTTGTGGAAGTCACTGCTTTTCCAGCAAGTTCAAAAACAACTTGCAACGAATTTTGACTGAGCAAGAAAAGTAACGGAAAGCTTTTAAAATTACACAGTCAATAGCTCAACAGATTTCATTACTAGGAGTGTGTGAGTTTGAGGAAGGAATAATGGCACTAGACACACTTTCAAAATTAATCAGTGATTGAAAGAGAGTAATGGTAGCAGAGAGATGTGATGGTAATTATGAAATTTAAGTGTCATGCAGGCTATAATGAAATTGATGAAGATTGAGATATAGAGACTGATGAAAAGAGAGGTAAATATTGTATATTTACCATAATTAATTACATAGAAACATTATGTAAAATCAGGAAGTTACCAAGCACTAGCAGTATAAGTATGCATGCTAAAACAATTACTGTGACTGATGTTTTAGATGACTGCAATTACAGAGAGTGGAATTTTTAAACAAAGTGGTAAAAATAGATATTGTTGCTGCAATTATACATTTAATTTTGAAATAGAAATATTAAGTATTGCATATAATGTCAACACCAATAACAGTAAATCAATTGACAATGTTGTTTCCATGCTTTTTAAACAATTCATGTCTTCAGTGACACACTGACACAGCAAAATGAGGTAGCACAGGAAAATAGTCTAGAGTTACTTAAATTACAGAAGAAAATGCGTAAAACGGGATGTCCTAAAGGTGCATGGTTAACTGTAGTTGGTTTGCCAAAAAAGAAAGTTTAAGCTGGGAGTAAGCCTGTGTCATTTTTAAAGAAATGAGAGAGAAAAGCTAAAGGACTATGCAATATTAATACATTTATAAGATATGTACTTTTACTTCCCATAGTTATGCTTGGATGGTTTTGTCATGGATTACAGAGAGATGAACAAGTTATTTTTTGTCAAAAAATCACAATCACTACTCAACACAACGAAACATTCAAATAAGTCACTAATGACAACATCAACACTTAATTTTATTGGTCATATCCCATAGTTACAGTAATAAACAAATTAATAATAATAAGAACATTATAATTACATCTTAACATTTCCTCTCTCCTACTGAAGTGAACACTACATTCTTGACAATGTATCAGCATTAGTGTTCTCCCTTCCTTTCCTATGTACTACTTTGAACTGTAATGGTTGAAGACCGAGACTCCATTGCATCAGCCTGTTGTTTCTGTCTATAAATTTGTCCATCCATTGTAGCGCCGTTTGAATTAGAAAGGGTTTACTGAGAAGATAGAAGAATTCTTCAATGCCTAATTTTATTGCCAGACATTCTTGTTCTCCAGTTGAATATCTGATTCCTCTCAGTAATAACTTACGACTAAAGTAAGCTATCGGATGTTCCAGTCCCACATCATCTGACTGGCTCAGAAATGCTCCTACTCCAATACCAGATGCATCTGTTTGTAGAATGAACGCCATGTCTCGATACTTCATGATAGGAGTACTGATTAATCTATTCTATAATTCTTGAAAAGCTGATTCCTCTTTTTCTTTCCATGGAATCATTTCTGGAATATCTTTCCTTCTTAATTCAGTCAGAGGAGTTCCTAACGTGACAATTTTCAATAAATCGTCTATAATGTCCAGTTAACCCAAGGAAAGGCCTTACAGCTTTTTTTGTAGTTGCTCTAGGAATGTTCTTAACTGCTTTGATTTTGCTTTCTTATGGTCGAATACCACCATTTCCTAATTTGTGACCAACTTAAGTGAATTCATTGGTAGCAAAGTGACACTTCTTGAGCTTAACTGTTAAGCCAGCTTTCCTTAATCTATCGAACACTTGCATAATGTGTTGTAAATGATCTTCCCAATTTAGACTATATATGAGTAAGTCGTCTAAATAAGCATTAGCAAATCTTTCCATTCCTCTTAGAAGTTGATTCATTAACCTCTGAAAGGTTGCATGAGCACCACATACACCAAATGGCATCACTTTAAAGTGATAAAAGTCCAGTAGGGCTAGAAAAGGCTGTTTCTCTATCTGATTCTGCCATTGGAACTTGCCAATACCCCTTTGCTACATCTATTGTGGTGATGTATTTTGTTGGCCATTGGTATCCACCATATCGTCTACCCTGGGTATAGGATAAGTTGGTTTTTGAATTTAGTTTACAGTAATCAATGCAATTACGATTTGTACCATCTTTCTTTTTGACCACCACAATAGGTGCCACCCAGTCACTAGTAGACTCTTCTATAATACCCTCCCCTGACATATCTCTCAACTCTTGAACTACCTCCTCTTTTAGTGCATGTGGCATTCGATAAGATTTTTGTCTTACAGGGACAGCCTTTTCTATGGCTATTTTATGTGTGATATGTGTGATAACATTTGTCTGACCTGTTTTAATTCCAAACAAATCTGAAACTGTTTAATTAAATGTTTGAGTGTCTCTTCCTGATGATCTTCTAACTGCAGTCCCATCTTCGAGACATCTATTGACTGTTGTTCCCTCCATTTGGGAATTAATTCCTCTTCCTTTTCCTCCCCTTCAGAGATATTATTGAAACACTTACTTCTATGCAGGATACCATTTCTTGAGCATATTTACGTGAAATATTTCTTTTCTTTCATCCTCCAACTTCAACTTCATGATTAGCTTTGCCAACCACTTTTGAAATTTTAAATGGGCCTTGCCATTTTGCCAATACCTTATGAGTGTCTATTGGTAATAATACCAACACATCATCCCCCACTCTCAACTTCAACTCTCTTGCCTTTCTATCGTACCATTCTTTTTGCTTCTTTTGCTTCTGCTCCATATCTTTTTAACTATTTTACTTGTCAATTCCATTCTCTCCCGTACCTTGCTTACGTATGTTAATATACCATTTTCTTTCTCCTTTGACATTATCCAACTTTCCTGTAATACATCGAGTGGACCGCTAATATCCTTTCCATCATTACTCAAAGGGAGAAGAACCAGTGGATGCTTGTGGAACTTCTCTGTATGCAAGTAAAACGTAAGGTTAAAATTTATCCCATTCCTTTCCTTCCTTTTAGGACTCTTCTGAGTCAGCTCTGCAATGTCTGTTTAAACCTTTCCACAAGACCATCTGTTTGTGGATGATACGGTGATGTCTGAATCAACTTAACTCCAATTAGGTTATATACATCTTGTAGGAGTTAAGAAGTGAAATTAGTACCTTGATTGGTTAAAATCTCCTTTGGTATTCCATGGCGAGAAAATACAGAAACTAATTTATTCCAAAGTTTCGATGTAGGTGTAGGACCAACTATATCCATTACAATTCGTAAAAACGGCTCTTCCACAATAGGGAGTGGAATTAAAGGAGCTTTTTGTTTGCCATGCCTTGATGTGTATTGGCTTTTTGGACATGACCTACCATAATTTGCCACATCCTTAAATACTGTTGGCCAATAAAATCCCTGTAAAATGTTTTGCTGTCTTCTCTTTGCCTAAATGGCCAGCCAATGCAATACTGTAAGTTAATTTTAAAACATGGCTCTATACTTTTTCGAAGTACTGTTTGACAACACTCTGTTTGAGGACTGTCAGAGAGTGCCATATTCGACAAAGGACATCTCAATTCTTCTTTTATCCATTATTTTTAACCATCTTTGTATTTCCTCATCATTTTCCTGAGCTAGAGCCAAATCTTTGTTTCGTGGATCTATAGATCTATTCTGTTGATGCTTTTGAGATCTCGTGAGTCGCTCTTTTCTTTCTCTTGTAATGCTAAATAACTCCCCATCAATTGGAAAAATTTCCTCTGCCTTTTCTGCTACCATATCCTCTTCCATATGTTGTAACTGTGTGCTCTTACCACTATTGTCACTGCTCATTTTCTGCTCTGATTCCACTTCTTTAGCCTGATTTTTGTCACTACAAATGCCTCTTCATCTTCAGAATTGATGACATCTTTAACCTTCTTCTTTTTGCTTGTCAACCTTCTGATAATGTGAATATGTACTGGTGTGTCTCTTCCCAATAACGCATCACCAGGTAAATTATCTGACAGCAACTTCTAAGCTATAACTTTCATCATCGATTTGAATCGTGACGTCAGCAAGTGGATATTGTGTACTTTGTCCGTTTGCATTCCACATAATAATTTTAGTTTTCTTCACAGATTCTGAGGGTACAAACCTTTAATGTACTACTGTATGTGTACAGCCAGTATCAAGATAAATCTTTTTGGCTGGTATTTTATTAATAAACTCGTTGCTCACTAGCTCTTTGTTACATGAGCACTGAAATGCCTTCTGGCAATCATATGAATAGTAGCCTTGTTTGCCACATTTATAGTAAGTGATGCTCTTTGAGGACTTTTTCAACTTGCTCGGACGCTTACTTGTCATTATCTTCCTTCTGGAATCTCTTTGAGCCAGGAATATAGCTACAGCTTCATTTTTCTCCATTTCATGAGCATTTGCGACTCATTTTATAATCGCGAATATATTGAGCCACATCAAATATAGTCTCGTGCTTATGCTTAGTAACCCATATTGATAATTGCCTTGGTAGAATTATTAAAAACTGCTCGACAGCTATTTTCTAAATGGTACTGTTCACAAACTCACAAATCTCTTCATCATTACTAGTTGGTGGCATCAGCCATCTCTCTGCCAGAGTCCGCAACTTCACAGCAAACTCTTCTGACTTCGACTTATTAGTCCATCTTAACTTACTGAACCTTTGACAACAGGCTTCTGGTGAAATATTGAATCTCCTTAATATAACCTGCTTGATTTCTTCATATTCGGCGTCTGCATTAACACTGCAGTAGGCTGCTCGAACCTTGCCACCAAGTAAAGACCAAGTAAAGGCACCAAGTATTGAGGCCAGTCTTCCTCTATATCTTGTAGCCTTATAGACATCTCAAAGGCTGTTAGAAAATCTTTGTTGTCTCGTTCTTTGAGCGAACTGAGAATTAAGACCAGCGGCTTTATTGTAGGTCGCTTTTCGTCTCTCTCTTGCATATTTTGTTCCCATCTTTCCAACTGATCCATCATATTTTTCTCTTGTATTTCCCATTGCTTTTCCATTGTCTTCTCTCTTTTATCTTGACGGTCCATTTGCAATTCCATTGCATCTGCCATAGCAGCAATACCTTTTGCAAGTTCCTCCATTTTTGGGGTGACCCTGTCATTGTTTGGTGTCTATAGCTCAATTCTTTCAAGCAATTATCCCACCGCTGCCACCAAAAATGTCACGGATTACAGAGAGAGGAACAAGTTATCTTTCATATGTTGTTCGCATCTTTCCAACTGATCCATCATATGTTTCTCTCATCTTTCCCATTGCTTTTCCATTGTCTTTTCTCTTTTATCTTGGCGGTCCATTTGCAATGTCATTGCATCCGTTATAGCGGCAATACTTTTAGCGAGTTCCTCCATCTTTGGGTGTGACCCTGTATTCGTTCGGTATATATAGCTCGACTCTTTCAAGCAATTGTCCTACCGCTGCCACCAAGAATGTCATGGATTACAGAGTGGAACAAGTTTTCTTTTTTAAAAAATCACAATCACTAACTCAACACAACTAAACATTGAAGTAAGCTACTAATAACAACATCAACAGTTAATCCTATTGGTCATGTCCCATAGTTACAGTAGTAAACAAATTAATAAAGTTATATATAAAACTGACAAAGTAAATTTGTTGCACAAGGCTATGAATAGATTTGTTTTAATCATTTGCCACACCAATCGATAGCCTCCTGAGTCGTCAGTGAGCTCACGAACTTTCGGTCGATGTCCTGAAAGTACCTAACCTAAAATTAAGTCCTTTAAACAGAAGTTAACTTTAAATGATGAAAAATTATGCCCCACTGTTACTCATATGAGTAACACATGACTTTGCGCATGCGCAGTTCTCGGCTCCGTCAAAATAGCCATTCTTTGATGGTTCCATAAAAATAGTCACTGCCTTAAATTTATCAGTATAGTAGTAATTCGTCAACTCACACGCTGTTGTTCACAAATAGCTTTTTGCACCAAGTGATTATGTGGACAATAAGGTATCATGTGATGCCAAAGATGCCGTTATACTCCTTGCAGTTCTTGAGAAAAAATCTACTAGATTCTACAACCACTACTGTGCACGGAGCGCATCAAATGGGCCATCACACAATGGTACACGGTGTGTCACGGCAACAATAGGTGTCCTAGCAATTTTCCATGGTTACAAGGAACTATGGACAATCACTATCTCTGTACAAGTATGGATAAAGCAAGGCAAACTGACCTTGTGCTATGCAAGGAGCAAGGTAGAAAAGCTAACACTACAAGGTAGAGATGCCACAAGACTAGTTTAATAATCAGCAGTAAGTAATCACACAAAAAAACACATTGGGTAAAAAAACTTACTTGACACCTCGTCAGAAACAATATTGACCACTTAACAATACAATACTACACTTTAACAACATTATACAATGCAATATAAATACTACAAACTATGCAGTATCATAATTATCATTATTAATGAAAAAATGAATGGCAATTGTCGTGGATAATAGCAGTAATGAGATGACCAAGAGATAGTTGGGTTGAGAGGAGACCTAGGTGAGACTGGGTTAAGCCCAAACCCAGACATAAGTGGAATAAGTGAAGCTCTAAACATGATTGGTTTTGACTTACCAGAAATGGAGTCAGACGTCTTGAGGAACCAGAGGAGGACTATCTCGTGCCTGTAGAGGTAAAAAGAGAGGGAACAACTTGAAGGAAAAGAGGAAGACTCACTCTCCTTCACGTACTAAAATAAAGAGTCTCACTCACTGATATTGTCATTTACATGTAAAATGCACATTGATGTACTATCCATCTTATACAGTATACTGGTACAAATACAGACACCCATGATACTCTCTCATGTGTCTTTGTCCCTCACTCAGTCATGGTAAGTTACATGTACTATAATACACATTAATACACTGCCCCTCCTATACAGTATAATAAATACCTTTCTCTCAAACATACCTTTCAACATTTCTTAGACTGTCTTGTATCTATGTGAGTTGCTTTACCTTTGCTTCACTTTAGGTCCTAGAATTGAGATCCTTTCACTGAAGTGGAAAAGATAATAATAACACACACATTAAGGTTTATGTATTAGTAACGCGGTAGCGTTACGAAGTAGGATTCACCCCCAAACAAAATGGCTGCCACGACTTTTGCAGCCTTGCTATACCGGGAAAACGAGCTCCTATGCTTACCAGACTTTATAGAGGACCTCATCTTGACCAGAGGACTCCAATGATACCACTAGCGTGGCTCTAGACCTTGTCTATGCGAGAAGTCAAAAATCGGCGAACCGGCCGTTTTGTTCAGCCACCTTTTTTCATCTTCATCATCATCTTCATCTTCATAATCAAGTCCTGTCAATCCAGTTGTCGGTGTGTATCTCAGTATCAGTTGGTGCTACAAGAATAATTCTTTCACCAATCTACTCCAACAGTCTATGCGCAGGTCCATGTCCCATCAGATCATTCTTCAAGTAAGGAAAAAGTGATACTGTGACTGCTGGATTGAGCCATCTTAGCTACATGCCGCCATTTTGTTAATTAAAGAAGCTTCAAGCTTGCCATGTGCTCCAAAATTTGGGTGTGGTCGCGCATGCTCAGATGCAGATCTGCAGCTCTGGAAGAAGCAATTTATTTTTTACTAAGCTATGCTTGGAATCAACTTACTGCAATACTTTAGTGGAGGTTTCCAGCTAAAAGAAGGTATTGATTTTACATGTTACTGTTTTATCAAGTGTGTTATTTTATTTTATTTAAAAAAACAAACAATTAATTAATGTTATGACTTATGATATGCAATAATAACTATGAACTTGACAACAGCCTGGAAGAACAGGCATAGCAGGGAAGATGGACACTCTTAGCTCACAGATTCTAGAACAAGGGCTTGTGTTAAGACTAGTATTAGTTTCACTTGTCATCAGTATAGTTGATATTCCTTCAGCATGTCTATTCAATGCTGTCTCTCATAAATGTTATAACAATGATAATAATAATAAAGAAAATTATTGTTTGTGTAAAATCAACAAGTATCACAATTGCAACGAAAGTAATATTATAAATATTATTTTAAAAATCAACACAAACAAGAACATAAAAAATTAAAAAAAAACAAGATGAAGTAGGATTTCGAACAACCAACGAAAATACAAAATATTATAAAAAAATCAACACAAACAAGAACATAACAAATTTAAAAAAACAAGATGAAGTAGGATTCCGAACGACCAACGAAAATACGAAATGAAAATCCTACTCGTGACGCAAATTCTACTCTACATTGGCAAGGTGATCCGTAATTTTTACATAATAACATTAAAAGTACAATGTAGAGTAGAATTTGCATCACGAGTAGGATTTTCATTTCGTATTTTCGTTGGTCGTTCAGAATCCTACTTCATCTTGTTTTTTTAAATTTTTTCTTCTTTAATAATAGGGTTTCCAATGAAAAAATGATGGTTCTCAGAGTTGACTTTATTACCACTAGATCTTTTGCTTGGCCTTGTATAAAGCCAAATCTTTATTTAAAAAATTTTTCGTTGCTCTGGTAGAGAAATATTAATTTTCACTTACCATTTTGAAGCTCCACCCAACAACGTGTAGCTCTTGCTCAAGTTCTTGCTCCATAAAGTCGCCTCTGCTGGTCTTAACATCTAGTCAGAAGTAGCTAGATATACTCAGGAGATTATCAGGTAGTTTATGGAAGCATGCAATGTTGTAGCAGTAGCCATAATTATTCATGAGTGAACCTTGACCGTTAAAATAGTGTAACTAGCATTGTATGGCGTATGGCTTCCTCATTTAAAACCCTTTTCTTTAGTGCTTAATAAATGCACTGAATAAGTTTTAGCATCATGGCATAAATTTTACCATAAAGAATGACTGCATAAAAAATCCTAGATGTAACTTGTTTTATCACCCATCTTTGTAATTACTAAACTGAAGTACTAAATCTAATTTTTTAGTGTTCAAAGTTATAGTATTACAAATTTACAATTATGAGACTGTTGTAATGTTTATAAGTTATAAAATCTGAATGTAATGATGTCAACTTTTTAAATTAATAGATAATGACGAGTGATGAACAGACCAAGATAATTATCTCATATGGAGACCTTATAGATCGTTATGAAAGTGTCTCAAATGACGATCATTTCCTTAAGAAATTTTATGAAGCATTTCCTAGCTACAATTTAAGTTGTCCGAAGTGATTGAATGAAACTGTACACCGAATTGTGGCACCCACAAAGCCAAGTGTTAGGAGGCCATCCAAATTAAATGGATCTTCCTTGTTAGCTTATCGTCGAAGAATGTGGAAACCTCATGTTCCAAATCCTATACGATCAAGCTCAGGTATGATAATTAAGTGTGGTTTTATAATTATATTCATTGGTTTTTTCAATTACTAATGGTGGTGGCTGTTACTACAAGACAATGCAAGCATAATTTATATCTTTTTCAAAGATATTCAGTTCCCAGTCAAACTCCGTTCAAATTATATGTTGGATGAAGCATTACTTGTGAAGTGCTTTGATGCAGTTAAAAGTGGTAAAAAAAGTCCATGCATTTTGGAATGCGCAACTCCAAAAGCTTCATTTTACTAACACTGTCATGTATTATTGAATGTGGCATGTAATTATATGGGTAATCTAATTTTTTGCGAAATTCTAATCGAGTAAAATTTAAATCACAGTAAAAATTTCGAGATAGATGGTACTTCATTTTTTCCTTAAAAGATGGTGAAAAACATGTCAAAGCACAAAGAGTCTAATAGGATCATTTTATGTAGCAATAGATAGCGATTTTGCAGGAATAAGTCCTGATAGTTTGTACAGATTTGTGCAATCACTGTGCAAAAAGGGCACTGTCAGTTCACTTTGCTGCAGTACACAGAGCAGTATTCTTCTCAAGAAAATGACTGATGATTCAGTTTCAAGTTTATCTGCTGAAGTCCTCAACTTGCGACAAAAGCTAAAACTTTCCAAAAAAAATGGCCTTAGCCAATTCTGCACTACAAATGAGACGATTAAAGTGCAGAAAGAAAGTGATTCCGCAGTAAAGAGAGCTACTAGATATCACAAAGCAAACACTGCAGCAATGAATGAGAAAGAATCTAATAGAGGAATTTGATGCATCTGAATCATTTTCTGCTGATAGCAACGATTCTTTTTTCTCTTGATGTAGTCACAGCAAATAATATTGGTTCACAAGATTTCACTACCACTAAGTCTGGAAAGATATTCTAAATCAGTTAGAAAATTATACTATACTTTGCTGTCAAGTGGCATTCCTGTTAAAAAAGTTGAAACTCTAGTTAAAGATGTAGTAAAGTGGTCCAATCCTTCAGTTGATGTATCGAAACTTGAACTTCCAAAACGAAACTGTGCTAGCTATATTTGTAAAGAACTGAAAGTTATTAGTAATGCCTACGAAGCCTTATTGTTATGTGAGCAAATTGATACGGGCATGGGGCTTAGAATTCATAGATGGTACAACTAAGAACCCGAAGAAAATTAGTGGTATTGCCATAAATGGAATGACAATTTCTGTAAATGAAATCTGTGATGGTAGCTCTTTGACTGCTATTAATGACCTTGGTAGGGAGTTAGAGATATTGAGAAAGACTGCTCAGGCGTTCGGTTTACCAAATGCTGATGCCATTAACTGGTCAATAATCGAATCCTCTTCTTCCAACTCTGCTGCCACTCAAAAGCATTTTAATGACTTGCTCTTAAAAAAAAAAGAATTTGACAGCAAAAAGTTTGATGGCACAAACCCTGGAGGTGCTGACTTTAACTTTGTCGAAAATTTTTCCTCAATACACCTTGGTGTTAACTTACGAAAAGCATTTCTTGGTGGTGCAAGTAATCTTCAAGCAGGAGACAATGCAGAAGAAAGTCGCCATGCAGTAAAAGTATTTGTGCACCAATTTTGTAAAGTTTTTGGAAAACATGGCTCACCAGAATATGGATGTGGTGTACAACAATTTCCAGATTTTTTGAAATTGATGTACGAAGACAAATTGTGTCCTCAATCTAGAGTCATATACTATCATTATTGTCTTGCATTAAAGCTTCAATGTCAGATTGGAAACCGATATTTTGTCACAGCATGTAACACATCAAATACTATTTTTCTAATGACAGCTGC
>NW_003546303.1:133202-147757 GCF_000090795.2 Amphimedon queenslandica | reverse complement strand
TGGATATAATTATTTTTGCTATAGTGAGTGTGAGTGTGTAACTATACTGAGGAAATAGTATGCCGTAAACTGATGGACAAATTACCAGTTATTAATCAGGAGGTTGGGTCCTTTGAGTTCACACCCATTCATATTATGCAGTGGTTTTTAATGGTAAAATTTATGCCATAATGCTAAAACTTATTTAGTGCATTTATTAAGAACTAAAGAAAAGGGTTTTAAATGAGGAAGCCATACAACATAAAGAAAGGGGTTGGGCTAGTTATTTAATGCCGTACACACTTTTTTTAATATTGATTTTTAATGGTAGAATGCACTGTATAATTATGAAACTCAATCAGAATATCTAACAGGGACCAATAAAGTAAGTTTAGGATGAGAGAGCCATGCAATGCCTATTACACTATTTAACGGTCAAGGTTTACTCATGAATGTGGCTACCGCTACAACATTGCAGGCTTCTACCCAGTGATAACATGTAATTTTAAGCAAAAAACTACCTAATTATCTCCTGGATAGATCTAGCTACTTCTAATTAGATGTTAAGACCAGCAGAGGCGACTTTATGGAGCATGAACTCGAGCAAGAGCTACACATTGTTGGGTGGAGATTCAAAATGGCAGCTACCGGAGTAACAGTAAGTGAAAATTGATATTTCCCTTTACCAAAGCAACGAAAAATTTTAAAATAAAGATTTGGCTTCATACAAGGCTAAGCAAAAGATCTAGTTGTAATAAAGTCAAATCTGATGACCATCATTTTTTCATTGGAAACCCTAACAATAATTATTTTTATATAAGATTCTACAAGGTTACGACTGTGTTTAAACTTTCTACAGAGTGTCTAGAGTCTTGACAGATTTCCTAGAACTAACACAGGGTTTATAGAGCTAACACAAGGTTGCTTAAAATAACAGAGTTCTTCGAGCAAATCCAGGGTTGCTTGAGCAAACACAGACGCTCTAAACTAAGCAAGAGTTGCTTGAGCTACAACAGGGTCCTTAAAGCTGACTCTGATGCTCTCACAGTGACACATAATTGCTCAAGCTAACAAATATTTGCTGGAGCCAACCATGAGTCGCTCGAGCAAACAAAATGTCACTCATCTTCTCAGGCTTTATTAAAGTAATTGTGACCATAATTGACAAAAGGTACCTTATGGCAGATTTTAAAATTCATCATTATAATGAAAAATATCAACTTGTGAGTGCTCTATTGGACAACCAGTGTTTCTAGAAGTTACATAGCAACTTTGTGCGTCCTCTGGAGTAATTTTATGATAAATGGAGCTCAGAAGGTTGGATTTTTTTGGCTTTAAAGACAAATTTTACCACCCGCCATAAGGTACCTTTTCTCAATTATGGGCACAATTATAAACCTAACAATACCACTAATACTTACCTGTTTTTGTCTTTCCAGCTTCAGTAAGAGCAGTAACATTAAACGGAAACCTTCACCGAGCAGAAGTAGGCCATTTTCCTTTCCCGTGACATGGAAGAATACAGATACATAAAAGTAAATCTTTAAAGCGCTTTTTTTTCCACAAAATGAATTGGGCTGCTGCTACAAGCTCTACCTTATTGAGGGGCTGTGACTAAGCAACCATAAGGTGGATTGAGGTCAAACCTTCGCATATGGGATAAGAAATTATATGGGGTGCCGTTTGTGTCAAAACAACTTTTTAGAGATGTTTAAAATTTATGCTCAATTACAGGAGAATCTATGATTACAGTAGATGTTTAGCACTCACTGGATCCAGTTTTAAGCAGTGGATGCAGTGTTTAGGCCACTCCAATTCAATTTATAGTTTCCCGTTACCCGTCCGCACCCTCCCGCTTCATTTTTAAATTAAAATTAAAATATTTATTAATTTATTATTTATTATTACCACATGGTAGCTAAAATGGAGTAGCTTCAAGAGTAGGTATCATTTTTCACAGGTTTTTGGTATGTAAAACTATCCTTGCTTCAGGCATTTATGTCTTTTCTTTCAGATACTAGATATTTTTAGTTTCTTCAAGTGAAGATGTTCACCAACACTAGGAACAGCCTCTCTTTCAAAACTGTCCCACCGACTGCATTTCTGTCGTCAGTCTAGTTGTCATTTCACTAGATATGCTGGAATCTATAATCTCACTTGAGTGTATGTTTAGTCAAGCTAAAATACACCCAATTCTTTTCGTTCATTCTGTTTTTTATCTCTCTCTGAAACGTCCATCAGTATGTCACTTCAAATCATAATTTACGGCATTGCTTTATTATAGCACTTGCAGACTAAGTTCGTGTCAGTCGTACTTATTGTACTTTCTTTCTGTTGCCAACTCCTATTACTCAGCATGTCACTTTAATATATTGATAAGTCTGTCTTTAGATTGTCTTATAGTAGTATTAAGTACATACCTACTCGTGTCAGTGGTGTGTACGGTCTCTCATTGTTGTCAACTCCTATCACTTAGTATGTCACTTCATTTGATTGCTAAGTCTGTCTTCATATTCTCTTATTGTAGTACTAAGTACATACCAACTTGTGGCTGTCGTGTGTACTGTTTCTCTCATTGTTGTCAACTCCAATCTCTCAGAATGTCACTTTATTTTATTACTAAGTCTGTTTTTATATTGTCTTATTGTTGTACTAAGTACATACGAACTTGTGTCAGTGGTGTGTACTGTCTCTCTTATTGTTGTCAACTCCTATATATCACTAAATATGTCACTTTATTTTATTGCTAAGTCTGTCTTTATGTTGTGTTATTGTAGTACTAAGTACATACCAACTTGTATCAGTGGTGAGTACTGTCTGTCTCATTGTTGTCAACTTCTATCACTCAGTATGTCACTTTATTTTAGTGCTAAGTCTGTCTTTGTATTGTCTTATTGTAGCACTAATTACATACCAACTTGTGTGTATACTATAATAGCTCTGTGGACTCAGACCTCACTTAGATCTTATTTTAAGACTGCAATTGTAAGGCCCCATATCCATAGGTATGTCACTTCTTTTGAAATCTTATCATTAAAAATCTCATTGTACAGTATTGTCCCTATCAAGATCTCATGAGTATATTCTCGTCTACTTTTTTGTTTTGTTCCTGCTACTACTCTTTTGTGTTTGTTTTGTACATTCTACAAGTATCATCAGCCCCCAATTAAGTCCAGTGATTTGTTCTATGCTTCATCTCGTTAATACAACAGCCGTTGTGACTCCTCAATTAGCTAAGATAGTGTTTCCGTGGACGATTCTGAAGGTATCTGATAAAGACAGTACAATAGAGGGATTTTTTAGTAGCAATTTCAGACTATTGCTCTCATTCGCTTTTTGTGAGATTGAGTCTGCTCTTGTTGGTCCTGAGAAAGGGTTGCTAGATGATGTTGATATTAACTTGCCAATAGTGGGCATTATGAATTTGTTTGGGCACTTCCTGAAATATGTTGTTAAATATTCTAACCCAACTTCTACTGCAACTGAAACTATAGTGTCAGGCTTACAGTCAGATATGATGATGCTGGCAACTATTATACCACCTGCTGTCGAAAGAAATAGAAGAGATAAATTGTGTAATGATTTTCTAAACTTCCTATCATCATCTTCTGTTACTCTACATAGCTCAGACAAAGATCTACAAAAAAGGTTGATTTAACTTTTGCAGATCTTTTCTGGCATATAGATGGCCATCTTCATGTTTGTCAGCAACGAGCACCAGCTATTCCACAAATATTTATGAAGTTTACTCACTATAATGTTCCTTAGCTATCCAAGCATAGAAAGCGGGTAAGAAGTAATTTGCATCTGACATTCTTCAAGAATTGTCTTTGGAATTGTCAACTATTTGTGACCATAATTGACAAAAGGTACCTTATGGCAGGTAGTGAATTTTGTCTTTCTAGCCTAAAAAATTCAACTTCCTGAGCCCCATTTATTATAAAATTACTCCACAAGATGCAAAAAGTTACCATGAAACTATTAGAAACAATGATTGTCTAACAAAGCACTCACCGGTTGATATTTTTTATTATAACCATCAATTTTAAAATCCGCCATAAGGGCCCTTTTGTCAATTATGGTCACATTTTAAGTTATCCTTTTTGGGACAGAGGGGAGTGGATGATTTTAAAACCTAACTTTAACCCTTTAACACCGAAATTAATTTTGGAATAAAAATAATTTTCTGGTGGTACAAGTTTAGCAATGCATATCTCTCAAGATCTTGTCCTGCGAGACTTGAAACTTGCTAGCAGCCTTTATGGGATGTTCATCCTTAGATAGAAGTATAATAGTAAATGAAGCGGCATAAAGCAACGCAGCGTCTATTGTAAAGATACTCACCGCTTTTCTCAATTACACGGACTTGGCGAAGGGAAAGAGAGAGTTGTATTATGTTAAGCAGGACCTAGTAGGCAGGATATGAAAGAATGAAGAGGCAGAAGTCAGTGGAGAAGATGCTACGAGTAGAAACACTACTGTGACTGTTCGAGGAGCCATGGTTGCTAAGCCGTTGCTAAGCAAAAGGTGGCCACACCTACCGCTTTTCTCCATTGAAATGTTAGGCAAAGCAGCTCTCTCGAGTCGCTCGCCTTTTCTACTCACTTCTAGAGGATTTCACAAGCCAAATGTAAGTCTAAACATTCTGTCTTTTGTTGTTGTGTCATTTTTAGGTGACTTACCTCGGCCGCTGATCATTTTGAACAGTTTGGGTCGTGCTACTGGACTTTCCTACCTATATACTCTGTTTTTAGTCTTTATCAATGTTATATATGTTAGAGAGATGAAAGGAGAACCTTTTAAAGCTATCTAGAATGTTATATTTCCATAAATAAAAAAAAAATTAACAATTATACTACACCCCCATATGTTTTTGACGTATAAGTACGTCTATCGGTGTTGAAGGGTTAATGCCTTACTTAATAGCATTTCAAGTTAGTCTGATTACTTCATCCAGAAAAACAAAAGAATCAAGAAAAATCACCGTTCTCCAGCTCCTGCTCAAGAAATGGCTGAAAATCTGCATCTAAAACATCTATTAGCAGTTGACCAGTCACTCCCATCAGTATTAGAGCCTATCAATAAGTCTGTTCATATCCGACCTCTTAATGATCCACTTTTTATTACTAATATGTTACCATCTGACCATGTCCAACGACATAGAGCAATTAATTGTTTGATATCTACTGGATAATCATCAACAACTATGCTCTTAACTTACACACCTGGTAGCAACATTTGTAACTTGCACCTGCTGAACTTTCTGTTTTGCAATGTAGTATGCAAAGTCAGTTCTGTATCAAACAAACAAAGAAGAAAGTACCAGTCTTTCATTCAAGGGCAATGAGGTCAGCTTTATCATTGATATTATAGACTACTTAACCAGGATAGAAACTAGGATTCCCCCGGTGGACAACGCCCGTGATTAGGGGCATTAAATAGAACTAGCTGTCATTCTACTGCATGCAAGTAATTAGGCATGTAGTGGTATTGTGTTTCACACTGTTACTTCTGAAGTTCTCTTGACTTCTGAGGGCCTCTTTGGCAGTAAAAGATAAGACGGCAGTGGCCATTCGACTTGAGTTTAGCTCAATGCAGCCTATATATGTGAGTTCACTCCCAGGAGCTATACTTGTGCTAGCCTCATCGCCCCGACCCACCCCCGGCGCCCCAATTCCTCGCCTAGCTATAGTCATTTCCACAGTAATGATAATTTTAATACTATTTTTTGTTATGTCTTTGGGGAGACATTTAATTCTTATACGAGGATTGTTAATTTTAAGTTAACTGAGAGAGAGATAGAGAGATGGATTAAAGTGGAGAGAAAATGATGGAAGAGGGAAGGTTCAGCGATCATATTTGTTACATCTCAACATTTAGTGCCTTTCTCAGACCTATTGACTTTTACAGAGATATAGAGGAGACTTGTTTGTATGCTTCCGCAAGGATTTAGCAAATGCAAAGCCTCGTACTGTGACGAAAAGTTGGACCATATTTTGCAGAAGCTGGTTGGAAGATGTAACATTAATATGAGGATGTATTCCAGTGATACTGTTCCACAGAAACTGTACGTCATTGTTACATATTAAGGAATCTTATTTGTTGTTTTAACCAATGATAGCTCTATCCACTTTAAGATATTATTGTAGTTCCTTTTTAAAGGCACAAAACAGGAGATATGTCGTATCGTTGATGTGAAAGTCCTCTTCTATCTAATATGTTTAATCAGTATTTACTGGACAAACTCTTGTCTAGTTCACAACCTCTCATTTCAGCAATGATTAAAAGGAGGTCTAAATTTCTGTTGCATTCTAGTGTTGATTACATTTTGTGACAAACATACCCAGCAATGTACCTGATGATATTCTCTTCGCTGTTAGTCAGCAATGATAAGAGGGGACGTGTTGCAGTAGTAAGATCTTTCTTATAATGGATTGAAATGAGGGCGGAGAAAATTAATTCAGTTGTGTGCTGGTAGAAAGCAGATTTAGCACTAGATTTATCAAGAGCATGTGTTAGTTGCTAGATTCATGCTTGTTGGAATGGTAACGATGATTTAACATAATGGTACTTTCTCCACATGAAATTGATCTGTTCTGAGGTAGACTTTTTCACTTCAAAGCAACAGTTTAATGATGTGACTATCACTTCTGAGAAAATGTTAAAGTAAAAAGAATTGTGAGGTGCCCATAGTATCAATTTTGTTGCTACTTTTATTTTTATAGCTGAATGCGGTACCTCAAAGCTGTCTAAGAGAATTTTTCTCGCTGCAGACAGTATTATCTTTGACGGGCAAATTGAACCATTTGTCTCTAGAGTAGTATTACAATGATAATGTTGGCTGATAACTGATAAAGTGATTATTACCTGTTTTACCTCCTTCACTTTCTTTTCTCTTCAATTTAGAGGACTTCCTTGGTAGCACATAACTATCAGCCTCAAGATTCTGAAGGTCTTCATTTCCACGACAGTTGCCTCTTACTGTGGCTCTACAAAAAAATTGACAACTCTAAGAATTTTGGTGCTGTTCTTAAATTCTTTTGCAGTTACGTGGTCATGTGTGCGTCCCATCTGTCTCTGATTTCCAAAGAATTTCTCCATTGGATCCTGGCAAATACGTCTACTCAGAAATACTGTGACACCAGGAACTGTAAATAAGAACTTCACAAGTTCCACAAATGAGTAAGCTATATGTGCATCATAATGTAACAATTAAGTGTAATTAATTTGTTCAGTGACTTGTCATTTTGATGCCGTCTAGTTTTTCTGTCCTCAGTAGCATCAGTTTCTTCTCTGATGGATTAAGTTCAGGACAAGCTTTGACACAAGCCTCAAATCATTGAGGTACTTTAAGAAAACATCTGTTAACCACTGGAAATGTTTAAATTAATGTAATAGTAATTATTGTTCTAAAATACTTGTAGGCCAAAAGCATTCCCTTAGCAATATGGATCTTGAAAAGGCTTTCTGGCTGTCTTTCCATTGGTAAAATTCCTTACATTTAAGGAATCAAAAAATTTATTGAAAATTTCTGCATATATGGATGTTTCTTTTGGCTTTTACCACCAAATGCAGCATGACCCATTGAAACTGAATCACTTAATACCTGTTCGATTTAAATTTAAGACTATATAGGTGAATATATTTGTACATAACTGCTGCAAGATCAACTCGCATTTTTGAAAAGTTAGTGAGATGGATGTGTTCACACTTGAGTTTTAGTAGGAGAGCTAGGCCACTCTTGCATCTTGCTCTGTCAGACATATCTTTCAAATGATCCCATGATATGATGTTTTCATCCTTCTAATAAGTAGAAACATACGAATCTACAGTGTTATAAAGATTATAAAATTTTTACCCATAGCCTATGTTTAGAGTTCCATTAGTTTCTGGTAGTTTTTAGCAAGTGTGGAGGATCAGAAGAGAAAAACTTCTCCTATCATCACTATACGGATTTGCTGTCTCATGGATCATCTTTTTCACATCACTGTGGAGCTTAATTAGTTTTTGATTGACAGATGCCCCATCAGCTGTGAGACCAATGACCTTGAATGAATATCTAACCTTTTTAGTGTGCATCTTATCCATTACTAATAATACATATTTGTCTCTTTTCTCAGATTCTTCTACCCTTGCAGCACTACAAGCTAGGAGTCGACCTCAGTTGAAAAGCCAGGACTGGCTTTGGTGTGGTGCATACAGTCACACAAAGTCCTTTGAAATGGCAAATTGATGCATTTTGATGCTCGGAGAGTTTTATATGCTTACTGGGGCTGTTGGCGCAAAAACAGAAAATCTTATCAGCAAAGGATGCCATCTCATTCCTTGTTCACCTTTCATTCTTCCTACATCCATCTGCTGTTTCCAAAATATCATTTGGAAATTGGTTGATGATTGATGTTTTAGAAATGCTGTACTGTCTTCTTGTATAATATGATTAAAATCGTCATGCATATCACTGTCGAAGGCAATGCCATCTGCTTCAATTACTCCATTTAACTTCTCCTTCACTCATCTCTCTGTTTCTTTACCATTCTCAATTCACTTTGCAGCAGTTTAATCCTTTCCTTCATCTCTCTTGACAATAAACCATATTTACAGCTACTGCTAATGGAGGTTTTTTAGAACTCTCCCTTTCTGAGTCTATGTTGACGGGATAGCAATGCTGTCATAAATCTTGTTCATGCCCCACATTGCTTAACTATTTTCCTGTCATCCACAATGATAACATGGCAACTTTTATCAAAGATGCAATTCTCTCGTATATAAATTGAACATAATTAATTGATTATTTCAAATTCTTACCAATAATAACATTTATTTGATGATGTTCTTCATCTGTTATTACATCTTTAAATTGGGTAATTTCATTACCACAGCAGAGGTAACCATAATTGATGATGTGAACAATGTTGCACAGATATTGAATGTTGGTAAACTGTGATAAGCAGCACTTAACGTGTTAGAGCCACTTATATCATATCCATTGCATGTGATGCTCCATTCCAATACTTGGTTGATATTGATTATATATAATATTTTGTGGATGTATTTGCTCAATATGATAGAGTTGTGTGGAGAAGTACCATGATGTTCCAGCCAACCATTGGCAAGACTGACTCTGGCTAACAGAGTTTGCAGTTGGTTGATGGAGTTAAGTGATGCCATGGTATAAGAAGAGATGGGGAAAGAAAGATTGAATTGCAACTACTTAGAGCCATTGTGACATTTTTTAGCAGTGAAAGTATTTTAGTATTTTTTAGGCATAATAATTATGTAATTATTATGTTTTAAAATTGAATTATATAATATCTAATATCATTACTAAGTTGCATGCATGATCTGATTATTGCAAGCCTGCATGCATGCAGTGTACATGCATTAATGTTTTATAATAACAATCAGTGATTTACTTGAGAATTATGTGTTAATGTAGAGATAAATTTAGAGCCTTGTTCGTTGATAACAATGTAAGATAATGGAGCTAGCAAATGTCGAGCTTCAGAGATAAATTCAAGTTGCAGCTGCAGTTTTATAAAGTCCAGTGGATCTGATAAGTGCTACCTAGGTAGCGCATCACGTAACTAAAAGTTGTCTACAAGATTGGGCTTGTATATTTGTCTTAAGTAATAATTCAGTCAAATGGAGTGCATGCATTGAAATGTTAACCCCCCCAATTCTATGCACACAATGTCAAACTATCTTCACCCAAAAGGAGAAACCTCTGCTTGTTGTGTAGAAGCTGTAACAAGTACAACAGTGGACTATTCGCAAAAGCAGTATTTAGATATTACTCCACTAACATAGCAAATCAGTCAATGAAACTATGACAATTCCACGCACAATGATTGTGGCAACATTTTCAATGATCTTTTTAGCCCAATTTTGCCCGTGTGCTGGAGCAACAGGTACATGAAGTTTTGCAAATTTGCAACTAACACAAATTTGAACAATATCACTGTATATTGCCAAAATAACAATGGTATTAGTATTTTTTTCTGTACAGTCACGTCACACAAACATTTAAGTATTGAAATATCACTAAAATAACAAGAAATCATCATTAACTTGAATACAATCTTCCTTTGAATGTCGTCAAAGAGAAGCCATTTTCTGACCTCACCCACCTAAATCCAATGACGGTCGTTGGCCGGGCGGTTGATACTGGTTTGAATGGATCACATGAGCTAGTTTCCTTTCCTGGTTATGTTGTCTATAATACTTATGGCTTTATTTAAGAAGTTTATGCAAATATCACCATCTACCAAGCCAAGTACATTAAGATTTTTTTATTATGAGCTCACTGGTAAGTGGTTTCATTAATTAATTTATCAATTCTAATTTATAATGTTATAGTTGGCCAGTCAGCCTTAACCAACATGAGTGAATCTAATATAGATTCTAGTATTAGAACAATTGTTGAGATGGAAGATCCAGACATTGTACATGACTTGCAGGCATTAAATGGAAAACATTACTCTAAGTACAATGTTTTTTGGGAGGAGTCACAGAAGTTTCTAAATCAGGACTTAGCTGCAGTTGATGAACGCTGACATTGTAGTATCACCACATTTATCTCATGCAATTTCAAAGAGGGACTTTGTAGAACAAGTTTTTCAACATTGTCCAGAAGGCACTCCAATTCCTTCTGCCTGAGTAAGTCAGGTTACAATTCTGGCCCAAAAATCCTTCATTACAATGATCTCTTCAGTACACTGGTAGATTCAAGATGAAGTTCATGATTTAGCAGTGTCTGTTTTGTAAAGACCTTATTGATGCAGATTATTATGCTGCTGCATGCTACTGTAACCTACTTGAATATGCTGTTACTGTCAGAGAGTTTTGTCTCTTCTATAATCTAATTGATAAGCACAAAATAAAAATGGAGAACCTGAATATCCACTTGCAGCAGCTGAGCGTGGGAGATGAGTTACTGTATGTCACAACGAGTTTTTGACTGTTGCAGATCACGATTTCACAAAGTTTACTCTCATTCCATCAGCTTTCTTTAATATTTCTGCTCCTGAGAGTATTTTGGACTCATGGTATACTGGTATGTTGTATAGATTTGTTGATTTATGTTATTACGGATGTTACTTTGATACACTATACCTAGCTTACTTGTATTTTATGGCCACAAATTTTCAATGTTTAAATTTTCATTGAAATTATTTGTTTATATGGCAACAGGCAGCCATACATTTTGACTAAATTTCAATATAGTTTGTTGACATAAAAGCATTGATGTGCTGCTGTGAAATATTCAAAAGTTCTTCTCCCTTATAACTTTGCCACTGACCCACATTTACTTTTTTCATAAAAAAGCAAACTGCACTGTATTCTGTACCTGCTATAATATTTTTTGTACTTACCCCTATTAACAATCTTTATAGATAATTGCATGCGTATAGGCAAATATTGTGAAGTGCTCTAGTAGATGCTTGTTTAGAATGGTGACCAGAAAGTGCATTCAATAGAAAGACACAAAGTTTTTAGTGTGGAAGTTATGTAGAGATCCAATAAAAAAATTATCAGGAGCTGTAATTTTGATAAATGTATGTATGTCCTTCCATTTGTCACCTACGCCTTAATACATTTATATAGTTAATAATTTTGGATGGTGGTGAATTTCAAGTTTTAGTAAATTGCAGGTTTTAATTTGGCTGTAGCTGAGCTTCAAAATGGGGTGTTTTATTTTGGTAAATCAGTACCAATTCACCCCTACAAAATAACCAGCATTACTGTATTTTATAGTTTTGTGTATTTTCATTTATAATTACCGACATTATCCCTCAAGTTCTATATATATTTTTAATGTTTAGGTTCTGTTTATGTTGGATTGAAGGATCCAGTATTCAAACCATCAGCACCATTTAGGCATGCATGTGAACTGTAAAATGGCATAAAATTGAATTCACTGAGTAAGCAAGTCCTGTTTCTTTATTGTGATGGAGGGCCAGACCATCGGCTGACATACGTTTTAGTGCACCTTTCAATTATATGCCTGTTTTTCAAGCTGAATTTAGATTATATATGTGTAGCTCGTACTGCTCCATATAATAGCTGGATAAATCTCGTAAAAAGAGTGATGTCGATTATCAATTTTGGCCTCCAATGTGTTGGTTTAGCTCGAAAGAAAATGGAAGACGATCTGATTTGAGAACTCATTTAAAAGGACAGGATTTACTTGTACAGGATAGCTTATCTCTTGCAAAGATTCTTTTTTGTCAGATTTTTAGTAGATCAAAGCTGCATGATGAATATATTTGTACTTTTAATTCTGCCACTACAAGTGAGCTCAGTGAGTTCTGGTCAGCAATTATAACTCTTGATCTGAAGATGGTATCTATCGCAAAGAAACTATTGGTCAACATGAGAAAGTTGTTGCGTTTATGAGTCATTGCTGCGAGATGTCTCACTACTCTTTCATTATTCTAAAATCTGGAGTTGCATCCTGTTCAATATATTCACATATTTGTCTTCCCTTGATTGTTTTCAACCAACTCAGACATCTTCCCCTTCCCATTCCTGATCAAGACAATGAGGGCCACTATTTCCTTTTCAAGATGTATTTGGCTCTCAGACAAGTGAAGAACACAGACATTCATATAAGAAGGTTGCAGTGGCTTCACAGGGAAGAAGAAAGAGGAAGCTACCATATTACGCCAGTGTACAAGACGTCACGAACTCACTACAAATGGCGCAGTGTTCTGAATGCAGTCTATGGCATTTAATATTCTCTAAATATGTGACTATAATTGACAAAAGGTACCTTATGGCAGATTTTAAAATTCATCATTATGATGAAAAATATGAATCTGTGAGTGCTCTGTTAGACAACTATTGTTTCTAAAAGTTGCATAGTAACTTTTTGCATCCTCTAGAGTAATTTCATGATGAATGGAGCTCAAGAAGTTGGATTTTTAAGGCTATAAAGACCAATTTTCTTATCCACCATAAGGTACCATTTGTCAATTACGGACAACTAAGGAACAGCGTGAAGTATTGCAGCAATCAATTGAGGACTTTGAGTATACTTGTGGGGCTACACTAAAAGATTTACATCTACCTGAAGAATTTGATGATGATGACGTAAGGGATTATGACTGTTTCGATACTAGAGAGAGACTGTATTTTAGTGCAAAATATGCACCTATTTACATATATTGTGACATTGAGCAGTCATATAGTGATGAAAGGAGCTATCCACAGTGCTTTATAAGCCCCCTGTTGTTGAAAAAGAAAATACTCCTTTTTTGAATATTCATAATAATTAATTATGCACCTGCCGCATGGTATCCGCTTCTGAAACAGAAACCAATTACTTTAAAGGGTATCTTTACCGAAAATTAACATATCATTTTTTTGCATTTTCAAACTCTTCATATCAAAAAACCAACCTTGCAGGCGTAGTGTAGCGACTTGCATAGTTCATTGCAAAGAAAATTGCGCATGAAAAGTGCAATTCTTCATTGTGGCAGCCATTTTGAATTTTACTTTCTGTTGAGGGTGGAGCAATTTGATGACGTAGATGTAGGAACACGCATATCCATGCCAGGCAAGAAAGATGGTCAGGCGCTGTATTGTAGGAGGCTGTAGCAACACTACCAGGGACGGAATTAGTCTTCATAAGTTTCCTTCTAATATATTAACAAGGAAACAGTGGATACCGGAGGTGAAGAAGACCAGAGCAAATTGGAAAAAGCCTAGTGCGTTTTCTGAAGTCTGCAGTGATCACTTTTCTGAGGACTGCTTTGAGAGCATAGCAGACAAACTGGGATTAAGAATGAAACGTATTCTTAAGCCAAATGCTATTCCTACAATTTTCAAAAGTCGTCCCTACAATAAGACAAAGTCTAGAATTTCTACAGCACTTCAGAAAAGGGAGAGAGCAAGAACAGTAAGTGCCGCAGACATGCCACCCATCAAGAATTATTGTATTTATTATTATAACAGGTATTGTCTATTACAGATCCTGATATTGTCCAACAGACCTGCGAAACTAATCTTGATTATAGTGATTGCTGTACAAAGTGCTTATCACGACGAAGAGTCATCGATAGAGGTCGACAGTGGTTCAGAGAACTTAGAGCCTGATTCTACTCTCAAGGTATAAGCTGAGGGAGGCTGTCCTTATTTTTTGTAGTATAGGTTGATGTCTCAATTCAAGCAGAACCAATAAGAAAAAGGAATTTGAAATGTCAAGTGAGAGAATTAAAAAAGAAATGTGAAAACACCTGTAAGCGAATAGGTCAGCCTAAATTTTAAATGAAGTCGATATTCTTATATGTAGTTACTTAGACATTACGTGTTACAACTAAAGAAAATGGAGTTCAGTGTAATCTACTTGAACCTTCACAATCTGGCACAATTTTAGAAGAAATGTTTTTGAAGACATGGAATATGAAACAGATGGTGAAAGTGATGCATCTACTTGTATATCTGAAGCTGATTTCTCCTTTGAAGATGATGGCAATATGTGAGTATAGATATTAGTTTTTTGGCTATTGTTATAAAGTTATAACAAAAATTTAAAAAAAAGTTTGAGTAGGATTCAGAGTATCAATTCGTCAAAA
>NW_003546303.1:126278-133192 GCF_000090795.2 Amphimedon queenslandica | reverse complement strand
TCTACATTGTAAGGTGATCCATAATATCTTACATACATGTAATAACATTTAAAGTACAATGTAGAGTAGAATTTGCGTCGCGGGAGTAGGATTTTGATTTCGTATTTTCGTTCGTGTGAGTATAGTCAGTCGTTCAAAATAATCAGTCGTTTGGAATCCTACTTGTCCTTGTTTCCATTACTTTTTTGACGAATTGATACTCTGAATCCTACTCAATCTTTTTTTTTTAATTTTTGTTATAACTTGTTTGTATTAATTTTTTTAGATATTTTATATTTATTTATCTTATGAATAATAATCTTTTCGGTGGTTAAATATTATTAATAAAAGTACAGTAATAACTAATCAATTAAATCATCTAATAACAACACATAATTCTTAAGATAATTAATAGTATCTGTATCTTCCTCTTCCTCGGCCTCGGTAGCCTCCCCTAGTCCTTCCCACCCGGGCTCCTCTTCCTCTATGACTATGGGCTGCATGTCCTGCTGGTCTATGGCCCCGTCTGCTACTCCCAGAATGCTGACTGAAAGCCTCACGATTACCACCTCCAGCTTGCTGACTGCAGTTATTGTTGTGACCAGGGACAGGCAGGACATAAATCCACTGTCCCCCAGCCAGTATCCAGTACCCCCCAAAGAGTCCTTCTGTAGGTAAAACTGGTAATGGGGGGGGGCACTAAAGGTTGATTGCTGGTAGTGGCTGGATTCAGTGGACTGCTGTTAGTGGCTGGATTGCTGGTAGTGGCTGGATTCAGTGGATTGCTGGTAGTGGCTGGATTCAGTGGATTGCTGGTAGTTGCTGGATTCAGTGGATTGCTGGTAGTGGCTGGATTCAGTTGATTGCTGATAGTGGCTGGATTCAGTTGATTGCTGATAGTGGCTGGATTGCTGGTAGTGGCTGCATTGCTGGTAGTGGCTGGATTCAGTGGATTGCTGGTAGTGGCTGGATTCAGTGGATTGCTGATAGTGGCTGGATTGTTGGTAGTGGCTGGATTGCTGGTAGTGGCTGGATTGCTGGTAGTGGCTGGATTGCTGGTAGTGGCTGGATTGCTGGTAGTGGCTGGATTGCTGGTAGTGGCTGGATTGCTGGTAGTGGCTGGATTGCTGGTAGTGGCTGGATTGCTGGTAGTGGCTGGATTGCTGGTAGTGGCTGGATTCAGTGGATTGCTGGTAGTTGCTGGATTCAGTGGATTGCTGGTAGTGGCTGGATTGCTGGTAGTGGCTGGAGTGCTGGTAGAAGTTGTGCCCTCCATCAGCCCATCAACCACCTCCCCCACCTGCTGCCATTCCCTTTCAGTCAGATCATTATCAGTGCGGCCTATCCTTTCAGCTGCCTTCTTCTTCTCCTTTTTTCCCATGACTGATAGTGATACTAATAGCTATCTAGGCACTCTATTTATATATAAAATTGTTTAATAACTTAATAATAACTAGCTGCATTTGGAGAGGTCCTTTTCTTAAATGTGATTGGTTGCATGATAGGATAGATGGGTTTGCATGTGCCATATCCCAAAGTCTAGTTAGGGTAAGTGTTGAACTGTGAAGTTAAGTTTCTGTCAGAAGTTGCAATTTTGTAACTTTTGACAGAAACTGAAATTCACAGTTCAACACTTAGCCTAATTAGACTTTGGGATGGCACATGTTTCCACGTGTACAATAACAGTCTAATCATGTAATCTATACATTAATAGTGTTATAGTATTGCAACCAAACTAACCAATTAAAAGTATAAATGTTATCAATCGAATTATTAGATATACGTTTTGAATCTTTCATTCAGAATAAAGAATGTGTTCTATGCTGCCACCCCTTCCTTGGTGAGGTCAAGTTGCTTCTATGAATGTGAAAGAGAGCACAGTCTTAATATTAATAAAGTGCATAATACAAGTGCATATTAGTTCTCACATGTGACTCACACATTTTAACAACCATTATATACCACCATTACTCAGCTGTCACATTACACTAATTAGGTTCTCTATTACTTCTCCATGGTTATGAATCCTCTATTCTTCTTTAAACAGTAACTGTGTAATAAACTGAGTGATAAAGTAAACATGATACCTTCCAGCTTTGTTAGCCAGTAGGGACAAATTTTATGTCCTAACTGTTGCCACCCCTTCACCACGGTGAGGTCAAGCTGGTAACGAAGGGGAAAAAGATGGCCATATAGCAGTGTTAATAAACAGTGTCTTAAGATTAATTACATAATCTCAACAATGACATTTCATGCATGATTACATAATTTATTTCTTATGGCCAATATCACAGTGTCTTATTCATTATTTATTATTTTGATTCTTATTATGGCCAATATGACAGTGCCTTATTCATTATTTATTATTTCTTATGGCATATCTTATTAATTCTTATTATGGCCAATATGACAGTGCCTTATTCATTATTATTCAATATTTCTTATAGCCAATAATAGACAGTGTCCCAATCTCATTCATAATTATTGATGTATTTCTTATGGCGAATATGACAGTGTTTTATTCACTACAAGCCATGTTCATTAAATTAATACAGTAATTACTAACTATTATACTCTGTCTCATGTTTTATGGACTACTTCTTTACATGTATTATGGCTATTATTTATTCATTACAAGGTATGACTATTACTATGACACTGCTTTAGTAATATGTCATTTTAAGCTATGGCCAATATGACACTGTCGCATTATGATTAATTATGTCCAACATGACACTGCTCTTTAATAATTCATTTTAAGCTATGGCCAATATGACACTGTCTCATTAATATTCATTAAAAGTTATGGCCTATATGACACTGCTCTTTAATAATTCATTTTAAGCTATGGCCAATATGACACTGTCTCATTATGATTAATTATAGCCAATATGATACTGTCTCATTAATATTCATTAAAAGCTATGGCCTATATGACACTGCTCTTTAAATATTTTAAGCTATGGCCATCATGACACTGTCTCATATTATTATTCACTTTAAGCAATGGCCATTATGACACTGTCTCATAATATTATTTGTTATAAGCCATGGCCATAAATATTATGCTGTCTCACTAATTATCATTCTTTTTGCTCTTTTTATTTTCGTTTTTTAAATCATCATTACATGCATTTTTATCACCACTGTTATCAGTATTAGCAATTTCTTTATCTGCTATTGATGTAACTACACGATAATGGTTCATGTTAACAAGGGTTAAGTATATTGCTGGTGAATTAGGATCATCATTACGTGTAAGTGGTGAATAACGTACCCATGCATTCCCCTCTTCATTATAGGAGTATATGTACACAATCAGTAAATCAGCCATTGTTAACATTTCGATATCTCACGCCCATGTATAATTCTTATCCATACCTTCTCCAGCAATATATTCTTTTACTTAATTATAGGGAGTCAGCCAACTACGTAGCCGATTTTCCATCGTAGGCATGTGTCTAATAATGGCCGATCTGATGAAATTTTGCTGAATATAAGAACCTGTAATGGCATGAGACAGAGCATTAAATACACAATTACCATCACCAGGTACATTAGTAGATCCTTTGGGTACAGTTAATTCTGTAGTTGGGCTACCCAACTTTGGTCTGTATGATTTAACAAATCCCAAGTTTAGGGCATTACACCATGCTTTTTGAGTAGCAGCATTGGGGGGATGATATTTTAAATTACTAGCTCTTGTACTCATTCCCGTCATCACACTATCATCATTATTATTATTATTAGTGACAAGTAAATAAGAAACATTAAAAATGGGAAATTAGTAGGATTGAATGGGGAAAAAAGTAAGGAAACAAGAAGGTACTTGCAAACTGGTGTGGTAAGAAATCCTACACCACTGCATAAAAAATAAAGGCTTCATATAGTGCTATCATAGTTGGCTGTGAGGATAAATTGCTATGCTTTTGGGTAGTAATCTTCATGCAGTGGTGTAGTGATTTCTTACCACACCAGTTTGCAAGTACCTTCTTGTTTCCTTACTTTTTTCCCCATTCAATCCTACTATTTTCCCATTTTTAATGTTTTTTATTTACTTGTTTCCATTCTTTTTTCTTAAATCAAGAAATTACATTTTGTTATGATTCTGTGGTTAGGTTAATTATATTCATGCTAATCACGTGCGCATAAATTAAAATGGCGTCAAACCACAAACCCACGCGTGGCTGCAGCTGGATTTTGTCTTCCATTTTGTTCTCTGTCCTCGCTTCTTTTAGAAACTACATTTGTGGTCCTTGACCCAAGCCCAGAGGAGTGATGTAAAAGTCACCTTGAGCTGTTCTCTAGTGTAAGAGATTATCCGGTGTATAGAAGAATGATGAAAGAAGAAGAAGAAAAAGTCTGAAGAATTTTGTAGAAATTTGAATTTGGGCCTGTTTTCCAGAAATGCTCCCACTACATTACAGTCCACCTTAAAGGTACCAGGACAATTGCTCAGTGAAGGAGAGCTCATCTAAGCCATTTATAAGGCTGTACAATGTAAGATAAAAGAGTTATAAGTGTTTGAAAATCATAAAAACGGACGCCATCCTGAAAAATCGACCTCAATCCTACATATAGGCTACCGCCTATATAATAACAGTAGGTGGTTTTTTGGGGCAATTAGCTTTATCGTTGTTCTTACTGTCTGATGGCCTACTTCTCTTATCACGAGCTACCTTTGGTGGTGGCATATTTTTTTGATTTTTTGCTTGTGACTCATCAATAGTTCCAGTAAGTGTACGCTTTCTACTACCACAATCTGTAGGAATGGCATATTGTGGGAGGTCTGGCCTGTACAATTGTCTCAACCTGTTTATTTCTTTTATGCTACAAGAGGAAACCATCAATGATTTGGGGTTGAAACATGTCAAATGGACACCAGACAGTGTTCGTACTCGTGATAGAGCAACATAAACCATTCATGCACTAAATACGTTTTCAGACAGATCAATGATTGCATTATCTAGTGACAGTCCCTGGCATTTGTGTATGGTAACAGCAAAGGCTAATATCAAAGGAAACTGGCTTCCATACACAAAGACATTTTTCATTACCATAAACTTTCTCTTGACTTTCTCAATCTCACAAGGATCAGTTATTCTATCAAATTTAACTGTTATGCGTGTTTCTGAAATGGCCTGCACTGTACCAAGTGCTCCATTCACTAATCCCTTTTCAACATTTACATTGCAACACTACATTACTCTAGCCCCCACAGCCAATTTTAATTTGGCTTCTAAACCACCAGTATTGTTAATATCCTTGTTTAATTCTTTTAACTTTTTCTCAACCTTTTTTTCTAAATCATCATCATCTTTCTACGTACATGTAAGTTGCCAGTACCATCAATTAAATTTGTGGCTCTTATTTTTATGGTAGGACTTGGTAGATTAGCCAGCATTGTTTCATTTAATTCTTTGCACATGTCTACTTTTGGAAACAGGCAAACTGGGGCGTTACCACCCTGTTGTAATATTTTTAATTTGTTCTCAATGGGCGTCGAAAATACCCTTTCGGAAAGTGTAGCGAGAGTCTCATCGTCTGGAAAGCCAAGTCTCACTTTGTCCAACATTTCCGAAAATTTCTGGTCTGTTTTTTGTCTTTCATTTATTGTCAATTCGTCATAGGTGACAGTATCACGCCATATGTTCACTGCACCCATACAACCAAGTCTATTTCAGTGTTGATGCTGTTACTTTGTCAAACACTGGTTGTCCACGAACTGGTGGCAATTGAAGGATGTCACCAACAAAGAGGACATTCTTGCCACCAAACCATTCGTCTGATTCGAATAAGTCATTCATTCTCATGTGTATGTAAGTGAGATAGAGGCTAGAAACCATGGATACTTCATCAATGATTACCATTTTCAGATCCTGAAGTTCTGTTTTCATTACTTTGTGACTAGCCTTTGGTATTGACCAGTATGAGGCACACTGTCCATCATGTTCTATTGGCAGCTGGAACAGTCTGTGTGCCGTCACACCTCCCACATTGTAAGCTGCTAAACATGTTGGAGCACAGACCGCACATGTCTGTTTGGTCAGTGTTGACCAGAGGCTTTTCACTAGTGCTTTAATTGCCTCAATAAGAAAAGATTTACCAGTGCCACCCACACCACTGATAAACATGTGCAACGGTTTTATACTTTCTGATTGCTCTTTTTCTTGTTTCGATTTATTTTTGTATTCAATTTGTCTGAAGTGATGAGATTTTACATGATCAAAGATGCGTTTTTGATCTTTATTTAGCATTGATTCTCTCTCTTGTAGAGTGAGACTAGATCCAGTGTCCATATCTCTCACGTCATTCATTGCATCTTTAATCTGTCCCATCAATTGTGGATTGTCGTCTTCCACATCATTTTCCTCTTCTCTGTTGGCTGCTCTGGCATCTTGTATGTCTTTTAATTTCTCTCTACATTTGAGCAACTTTCTGAATTTCTCGTTTGCTTTGACACACCTTTCATGGTCAACAATGTGGCGATCAAATGCTTCTTGGACAGTTTCGCCATTGTTTACTAACTCATCCTCATTTCTAAATGGCACGAAAAGGAGAATGATGGCATAATAGAAACTGTCCCTCTGATTTTCTTTATAGACATCAAAATCAATAAAATTAGGAAGGCGCTCCTTCTGTAATTCTCTATAGCATCGTTCGCCATTTGTATCTTTGCCACTGTAAGTGAGTTTGGCTACAAAGTCATAAAGGCAATACTCTTCATATTCTTGGGGTCTGTTTGGATAAAAGTGAGTGACAAGGCCCTCCCCATAAAAGTCTTCAGTTAATGGATCATTTGCTGCTATTTCTTCAACTTTACAGAGTTTCTTTGTTAAATTTCGTTTTCTTTTATGTGGCATTTCTACATCGATCCATGCTACTTCTCTCGATTTTCTGCAAAGTGGCTCGCCGAGTAATATATCACATGTTTC
>NW_003546303.1:106510-122060 GCF_000090795.2 Amphimedon queenslandica | reverse complement strand
TCACAACTCTGGGTTATGATCACACACAGAGCCAGAAATAACTTCCTGCTCTGTTGCAACATCACACAACCCTTCATTCAGGACGCCACCACTGCATTCTACACTAGCACTGGAATCTAATACAGGCTCTGCAGTGATATCATGCCTTTCATCAACACTACACTTTGCTATAGCCCTAGCCCGTTTTTCTTTCATCAATTTTCTAAGCTTTTTAGCAGATGCTTTCCCCCTTTAGTTAGGAATGACTTATAACAGCTATAAATATATATATTACAGTAAGAAAAAATCAACGTGGTGTTAAAGTTAATTTTCAGTAGTACTAATTATCAATAACTTGATTACTATTATCAATTATAGTAATATTACAGCTTATCTTTGAAAATCTTGTTAATGACCAGCACTTTAAGAATAATTCAAGATCAGCTTAAACAGTTTCACTTTCAAGATCACTTAGATCAGTCAGTAAGAGTAGCACTGTCTACCATAAGATAGCACAAGTTATACAATCTGAGCATGCGCAAATCACACCCCTTATAGCCACGCCCAATTCATTATTTATAACAATTCACAATTATTAGTTAGATATCACAAATACAAATTATAGATAATATACAACACAGTAAGACTTGGGCAGATAAGAAGAGTGTTCTTTTAATTGCTGAAGGTTACCTGTATAAAACATCACGCATCATAACTAAAGAAAACAATAATTTTACCTACCTTGACTCTTTCATTTTTTAATTTTACATCCGATTAGTTAGAACTGCTGATCTGAGCATGCGCGACCACACCCAAATTTTGGAGCACATGCTTCTTTAATTCACAAAATGGCGGCATGTAGCTAAGATGGTATAATCCAGCAGTCATAGTATCACTTTATCCTTTCTTGAAGATTGGTTTGATGGGACATGGACCTGCGCATAGACTTTTGGAGTAAATTGGTGTAAGAATTATCCTTGTAGCATCAACTAATACCAAGATACACACCAACAACTGGATTGACAGGACTTGATGATGAAGATGATGATGATGATGATGATGATGATGATGAAGATGAAAAAAGGTGGTTGAACAAAATGGCCGGTTCGCCGATTTTTGAATTTCCTCCTAGACAGGGCCTAGAGCCACGCTAGTGGTAACATTGGAGTCCTCTGGTCAAGATAAGGTCCTCTATAAAGTCTGGTAAGCATAGGAGCTTGTTTTCCCGGTATAGCAAGGCTGCAAAAGTCGTGGCAGCCATTTTGTTTGGGGGTGAATCCTACTTAGTAACTCTACCGCATTACTAATACAACTTGAAACAGGTCTGAAGATGACTACCCAAGCTACGACAGTGCTACTTGTAGAGAAAGAATTTACATAGTTTTTGAGTCTTCTCTCCTTCATCTTTTCAGCCATACTTGCAGTAACTGCAATAGACCTGTGCAATATACTTTGAACACCATTGGAAGTATGTTGCAAGTAAAAGTCTATTGTGGCTTCTGTGAGGATGAGTGGACTTGGAACAGTCAACAATATTTAAATGATTGTACTCCAAAAGGCAACGTTCTGATTGCTTCCTCAATTATCTTTTCTAAATCTTTGCTCTCTAAAGTGTTGAGGCTTTGTGCCATTATGAACTGTGCTTGTATCTCTGAAGCAACATTTTACTCATGTCAAATGAAGTACTTACAGCAAGCTGTCAGTAATGTCTAAAGAGAATGAGCATCAGAATAGCATGCTAACTGTGTTGCAAGTTGAGAAGAAACCTCTTATACTAGGAGGTGATCGTTGTTGTGACAGCCCTGGTTTCAGCGCAAAGTATGAATCTTACACCTTTCTGGAAATTCAGCACAATGTTGTTCTGAATATTGAGTTAGTACAGGTTTGTAAAAACAATGAATGTATGTACAATTGATAATGTAAAGTAATGAGGTGAGTGGAAGTACTAACATGGAGAAGGAAGGTTTTATAAAAGGAATGAAAATTTTTGAAGTATGTGATCTCCCAATCAAAATGTTGGTAACAGACCGACATAAGCAGTTAGGAAAGTACATTCGAGAAAATCTACCACAAATTGATCACAAATTTGACGTTTGGCACATAGCAAAAAGTATTCTATAGCTGTCTTATTCATTCATGTTTTCTGAATTATAAATATAAGTTTTAGAAAGAAGGTAGAAAAGTTGGCAAAATAAAAGGATGTGAGGAGGTTGGTAGTTGGATCAAAAGTATGGTGAACCACTTGTACTGGGCAGCAATGTCAACTGAAGATGGAGACCCAGAAATGATACTTGAGAAGTGGCTGTCCTTAGGAAGGCATATTCACAATAAACATCATGGTCATGGTACTAAGTTTAAGTGCGCTCATGGACGTCTAAGGAAGAGAAGATGGCTGAAATACAGTATGTCTAAAAAATGTTACGATAAAAATTGAATTTTTAACTTAATAGATACGAAGCAGAGTGATCAGCTACTCTCTGTCATCATAATAAAAAACTATTTAGTGACATCTAAACTCTCAAATAGCTACCAGACATCCTGTTTAGACGCATTTCATAGTTTGATCAACCAGTATGCACCTAAACATACAGCATTTTCCAACACTGGAATGATGACTAGGTATTGCAAAGTGCAAACCATGCTTATTATGTACATGAATTTCACAGGTTGTGTCTGGCAGCACTCCATTATAATCACAAATAGTGGCAGAGTCCAAGCCATTACTAGAAAAGGTGAAAAACGCTATAATATAATATTTCCAAAGTACAAAGAAGGAGGACATATAGTATGACAAGTAAAGACACCTATTAGTTATGGTTAGTTCAATTGCTTACCTAATTATAAGATGATGAAGGTTATAATAGGGTTTATTGACCAGTTACTAACTGAAGTCTTTACTTTACTTTCTAAAGACACACCAGCGGAAGGCACTACACAATCCATTCCACCTCCCCTTAGTTCACAGTTTGAGAGGGCCTGACAAGCAAGAGGCTATAGAGAATCATTGTAGCAGATTTTCACAAAATTGATGTCATAATTATTATAATGTTCGTAAATCATTAATTTAATGATGGGTATTTGAATCCAGTGTGTCATAAAAAAACGTAGTTCTTAATTTGTGTACAGCACATGCTGGTAATGGTACACGATTATTTCTTCCTAGCCAGCCCCAACACTAATAGACCAACTGTCTATATGCAGTATGCCTGTATCTCCTAAATAATAAAGTGACCCATCAGGGCATTCAATTATGCTCGACTTACTCATGTACACAGACCCATGAGGGGCATTACTTCCATAGTGTTGTTGTAATGAAGCATACACTGTTTGGAGTACCCAAACATCAAGACAAACAGATTGGAATCCTTGGTGCAATGTCAGACACTGGACACATTCAGTCTTTTTATCTTGAATTTTATCTATTTCTGAACAGCAGATGCATTCTGTAGCAGTTGGCATGATCTCACATCATCCACACAAGCACCTTAACATAATTGCACAGGTATTATGTCAGCATAAACACAATGAAACTTACCAATCTGTGTTTCCAAGTCTAGTACTAGTTTCTTCATCCTCTTCACTAGAATGAGACGAGCTGTCATTATCACCACTTTCAGACACTTCTGGTTCATAAAGAAATGGCCTTATTCCAATATCATCAGCTTCATCAAAATCAGAAGATGAATAAGATAGCTCTAGGTCACTAGTATCACAACTCAAACTTAAATTCCTGTTCCTACATCTACGTCATCAGATTGCTCCACCCTCAACAGGAAGTAAATTTCAAAATGGCTGCCACAATGAAGAATTGCACTTTTCATACACAATTTTCTCTGCAATGAACTATGCAAGTTGCTACACTACGCCTGCAAAGTTGGTTTTTTGATATGAAGAGTTTGAAAATGCAAAAATAATGATATGTTAATTTTTGGTAAAGCTGCTAGAATACATTATATGATGTGTGTAGAGAGTAGGGCTTTACTCCAGTACACAAGATGGAATAGTTACAGTTTAGTAAAGCTTCTGGATCTGGTTTCCGCAAGAGAAAGAGCAACGGGTCACAAGTTTTATGTGTGAAAGGATATAAAAAATCATAAAAACAATCAATGAAAGAGAACACAAAACAATTAAGTACAACAAAAGTATTAAAATATAAATTGGGGTTCCTATGACAATAGTTCAACAACGCTGAGCTAAAATGTCCAGCTGTCAATCTTGATCCAAAAGTCCGTGATCTTCCTCCAGTTTAGAGGTGTGTGTTAATTAGACCCTTCTTCGCATTAGGTCCACTGAATCAAACGTTGCTGTATACTCCTGTCATAACTGATTATTTGTGCAACTACAGCTAATTCTTCACCGAGATGTGTTGTACCATTGAAACAAACACGTCATTATTCAATAACTCTTCCTTCAAATGTTCTTATTTTTCAGGTATAAATGGAATAATGTCAAACAGTTGTGATATGTCTGTCAATCTATAACCAATTCCTTCTAGCTATGGTCTAAAAGAAGCAACCTTGCTTAGAGGTACTCCAGTATTGTATAGCAAGGTTTCCTGACATACGATGTTTATCAATATATCATAGTAATGATTCAGCAATGTCTTGCTCTTGTTTTTCTTTAACATGTAATCTCTCCTTTCCTATCTCGTGTTTCATTGATTGTGATTACTGATTATTGTCGTTTTCAGTTTTATCTCTTCTCTACAGCCATAACAGAACAAACGGTCGTTACAGACCTTAAAAGGCTCTTTTAAGTTATGTCTGACTCTTTCAATTGAGGTAACTCCCTTTGGATCTGAAGATGACAAAAAACTGGTTCTTTCTGCCACTTCGCGGGTTTACCTTAGTTTTTTTCTTTCTATGTAAATTTGATGGAGTTGGTGCCTGTAACCTGTGAAGAATGGACACTGGTACTTGTTAATTGGCATCTGGTTCTTCATCTGTAGATGAAACACAACCACAACTTTCATCAACTGTCACAACACATGGAGTTGCCATTTCTATTGCTGTTCACTACCATTTGTTCTGAAATATTACGAGGAAAACCAGTGTATTTTCCAAAGTGATAGTTCAACAACTTTATAAAACGAAGTTCTACCAGTTACTAGTTCCACTGTATAAGTGTCTACCAAACACCCAATGTAAAAGTATGCTTCAATTGTTTCGAATTTGTAAATTACTTTATCTGTGATATTCTATAGGCAGAAAAATTTCCTTATGTTTCAAAAATTACTACTACCATAGCTACCCTTGCTTCTGTGTGTACGCGTGATAATTATTCTTCCCGTTGTGATGTTTTGAGAAAAATTATTTCACATTGGGAAAATGGAAATAAAATTAGAATACTAGGTTAGTTCATAATAAAACTATCATGATGATGATTGTGTAATCTGCATTAAATTGATATTACAATTTGATAATGAAAATGCATCATTAGATAATGTTATAATGTGCAATCCAATTATCAATTTATGAAATGAGACAGATTGTCAACAAAGTATGTCTTAAGTTGTCAATTGACAGTCATGAGTGAGCATAATTTTGGCGATTTGGTGAATTTTGTAATAATGCCAAAATAAAACCGCTTTTTGTCAAAAGGACAAGATGCAACCATGCTGTTGTTTCTTTCCAAAGTAATGAAATTTAGATTAATTTAAATGTATTCAATAAAGGGAGGGCTCTGGTAGGCGTGGCACAGTTTGATGCACGTGGCAAAGTGAGGTAGTCTTCTTGTTGCCCAGTGGTAAAGTGTTGTCTTTCGTCGGATTAGAGGCCTTGCGCTGTTCTGTGATGGCGAATCCTTTTTCTGAAGATCAGCTTAGGTTAATGCCGGAGTGGCTATGTCCTGGGGCAACTATTCCTCGAGGAGATCCTGGCAGGGTAGCCCCAGGTCGAGACAGGTCACGCTCTCCCGTGAGAGGTATTGGTGTAGGGGCGAGAAGGAGTGCTTCAGCTGATCCAATCCCAGAGAGTGGCAGAGGCTGCTTTATTACAGGAGTCCACCGTACAGGATTACTTGAAGGTCATTTTTCTCTCTCTCTCTTTGGTGCTAGCTCCATTGCTTCTCTGCTGCTATCTGCTCTTTCTTTCCCTGCCCCTTGCTCAGTTGCTCTGTTGTATTTGCTCTTTGCTCTGTCACTCTCTCTCTTCTCTGTTGCTTTATTGCTGCCTCTGGGTACAGTTGTCCGTTGCCCGGTTGCTTGTGTTTGCTGCTATTTTCCCTTGTCCTATTGCTTGTGGCTTGGCCTCTCTTCACCCCTTGCTTGCTGGCTAATGCCATGGGCTTATTTGGTTGTTTGTGCTGATCGACATACATTATGCTATAATTTTGCTTTGCCAGGTACCTTGAGTCAGCTACCAGATCCGGTGGGGTTGGGTCATGCCCCGACATTCACAACTCATATGGCTGGTGAGTGTGTCTGAATCCCTCTGCCTCAACTCCCTTCGGTGCAGCAGCATCTCTCAACGGCCCTCCGTCGACTAACTGGGATGGAGTAGCGTACCCTAAGACGGCAGAGAAGATTCCCAAGGGCCATTTTGTGGACATGGTTGAGCTACTTCCAGACGCCTGGTGCTATGAAGATGCAGCAGCACAACTTCCAATTCCCTGCCACCCTGCCCACCGGTGATGGAGATGGCTATGCTAGTGGTACAGTCAAGGGACTTGGGGGAATCCAGTCACCTTTGGTGCTGCGCATTGGGGCGTGGCGTGCAAGGCTTCAGCGCCTTCTTGATCAGCAGCTTGCCCACTATGTCCTGTGTGGGCTCAAGGACGGGTTCAGAATTGGCTTTAGACGGTAATGAATCCTGACCGGAGCTTCAAGGAACCTCCCCTTGGCATATCAGCAGTCGCTGGTGGTAGGGGGTACCTTCAGCAAGAGTTGGCGGCGGGCAGGATGCTGGGGCCCCTACCAGCTTCAATACCGGACTGTCATCCGGTGCATGTAAATAGAGTGGGTGTGGTCCCCAAGGGGCATATCCCTGGGCAATGGAGAATGATTATGAACCCAGTGGGTTTGAGCGTCAATGACGGGGTAGACTCTGCTCTATGCTTGTTGGAGTATATGTCCGTTAACAGGGTAGCAGAGGTGATAGCTGATTTGGGTGTGAGCACGTTAAGGGCCAAGATTGATATCAAATCGGCGTATCGAATGATCCCGGGACATCCAGCTGATAGGCCTCTTCTGGGCTGAAAATGGGAGGGGCAGGTATTTGTGGACTCGGTCTTGCCATTTGGCATTTGCTGAGCTCCCAAGATCTTTTCTGCTGTGACTGATGTCATGGAGTGGTGTTTTCGGCAGGCAGGGGTGTGGTATGTGGACAACTATTTAGACGATTATATTGTGGTAGGGACATGTGGTGTGACATAATGCGCCCGGAGCCTGGAGATCGTAATGTCGGTTGCTAACGACTTGGGGGTCCCATTAGCTGAGGACAAGTGTGAGGGCCCTACAACTAGCTTGGTTTTTTGGGGTTCGAGATTCATTCATCCGAGTGGGTGCTGCGGCTCTCCCAGGAGAAAGTAGACAGGTTGCAGGAGATGTTGCTCGGCTGGTTTGAGAAGAGGTGGTGCTGGCACTGGGACTTGGAGTTGCTCATCGGGAAGCTGCAGGATGCCACAAAGGTGATCCCTCCGGGCAGAGAATTTCTGCGACGCATTATCAATTTGTTGCAGGGAGGATGGCTGTACCATCCCCACATACTGTTGAACAGGGCATTCTTTTCTGATCTTCGCTGGTGGCAGTTCCTCTTGTTTCATTGGAATGGAGTGAGGTTTATTTTTTTGCAGAGGCCAGATATAGTAGTGGTTTCGGATGCGTCTGGCTTGTGGAGGTGGGGTGCATATTGTTGCACTAGCTGGTTTCAGCTACACTGGCCAGAGTCTATGTCTGACCTGTCCTATGCAGTGAAGGAGTGGATCTCTGTTGTACTGGCACTCGTCACTTGGGGCCCTGCCCATAGGGGCGCCGCTTCTGTTGCTATTTGGATAATGAAGCAGCAGTGGCTGTTGTTAATAGCAGGAATGCTCAGAACGCTCATTTGCTCCACTTAGTTAGGTGCTTATGCTTGTTTGAAGCTCACCTGCAGCTGCATGCAGTAGCCAGGCACGTAAGGGGCAGGGATAACTCTAGCTGATGACCTGTCTTGTAAAGGATTGCATTCCTTTTTCTCTCAGGATCCTCGGATGATGCCCCTGCCCTCCCCTCTCCTGTTGCTCGTGGTGGATCTGCTGGTGGACCTGACTGTGGCCTGGGCCTTGGAGAGTTGTATACGGTGCTTCAGAACTATTGTTCCCTAGGCATTGCCTTGTCTACCCAGAGGACATACAGCTCAGCGCCAGGTGATATCATTGTTTTTGCCAGCGTTATGGGGTCCTTCACCCGTTTCCAGTCTCGGAGCCTCTCCTCTGCTATTACGTGGCTTTTTTAGCCCAAGAGGGCATGGCTCCCTCATCGATCAATGGATAACTGGCGGCGGTTATTCCTTTCATTAAGGAACAGCCTCCAATGTTATTGGCCCCATCCCAACATGCCCTTCTTACTTTTGATGGCTTTAAGGGCCAGAATACACCTACTTTCTTGGAAATATTAGAGAAAGAAAACATAGGTTTGGATACTACCAAACTGCACAGATTAGCTTTAGCCTATGGATATTGCTGTCAATAAGTCCATGAAGACTCAAATGAGGGATCATATTCATTCTTATTATGCTAAAGAGGTACAGAAACAGATCCTGCATGGTGTCATTATTGTCACAATTCAAGTTGATCTAAAATTGTCCACAATTAAGACACCAAGTGCATCATGGATAATGTTTTCATGGAGTAAGGCAGCAAAAACTTGACAGTTACTCATGGCTTTTAAAATGTCGGAATTCTTGACACTATATAAGTATGTAGTTCAATCTAAACTAATTATCATTACTGAGCATTTATCAATCAACTGTTTATTAGTAGTGAAAATGTTTTTCATCAACTTAGTTATTGTTATGATTTTAATAATAATAACAGAAGTGAGAGAATGGTTACAATGGAAATAAGTTAGGGAATTGTACTTAAAGAGAAATAACAGTTGTAACAAGAACAGTAACAGCAATAATTACTTGACATAAGCAAGTTGTAACCTATTATTTTATGAAAACATTGTAAAAGTGCCATTTTCTAAGCAGGAAATGAGATGGCTTCTCATAAAGTACTAGTTGCATTCCTTCTTGGATGGTGGAACATTAAGCATTAATGCCACGGAAATTGTGATAGCAAACAGGCCACAATCATTGGAACCGACTTGCTTTTGAACACAAGGCACTACAATTTTAACATCATGTTCAAAAAGCTTTTGTATCACATTGGTACTATCTTTATCCAAAGATATAAATATTGTATCCTAAACTAAAACTTGCTTATCACGAATAATGGACGAACAGTCAATATCAATAGTTTTAGCTGCAATCCAATGTTTGCGCTCTTTACAAAAGACTATCTCAATTATTTTTTCATTTGGGGCAAATAGACAAAGATTGCTCGACTGCTGAATAAGAGTTGATTTACATGACTGTATTCGAAGGTTACTGAATTGATTCATTTGTATAACTACAGAAAAATCAACTACGTTGTCTTTTAATTGTCCTACGCCAATAATAATATCTCTGTAGCTCAACGCAAGTCGCTTTGAATTACTCTCTAACCACACCTCTTTTATTGTGATACACTCATCATTATCGTCAATATTCTCCTTCGTATGAGACTTAAAGATATTACTGGTATTGGTACTACTGTTATTTGTGTCTTGTTGAGTCAAGTGTTTAGTATCAACTACTGTAATTTCTTATGGCCAAAACATTTTCAGGTTCTGAACATCAACAACAGTGCCATGGAAAGTGTAGTTGCAGGGAATCTCTAATCCTCCTGGAGAAAGATTCTTGGTATACTTTCATTTTCCAGTGACTTCACATAAAACTAGTCCATTTCTGTAATAAATAAAGTACAGATTGCAGAAAATTTGAGGAACAAGACCAACAATGGTATTATCCTTTAGAACAGCTACAGCGAAGGGGTCACAAATTATTCAACTTAGAGTCACATTTAAGTTTCTCTTTGACAAATGGAGACTAAATGTCTTTGTAAATGTGGTATCCATGAACGAGACTTTCAACCATGTGGGTTTCCATTTTGTAATTTGTATGAATAATAATTAGTTATTCATTAATAATTAATCAATAATAAATGGAAAAGGGCCTGGTATAATCGTTAACATAAATTTAATCGCCAAAATTTAACCACCAAATCTAATTTTTGGGCATTTTTACCAAATTTTTATACAGCCAAAATTTCCTGCTTTACGGTACTAGGTCGTATGCAGAAAGATGATAGTAGTCTAATAAATGATTATGATATCATAATGGAAGATCCTTCTGTTCATCAAAAGGTAGTTTTGTGATACTATTTTTATTAACTTTACATATATTAAATGCTAGTACTAGCAGTAGCCAACCACTAATAACATCAGCAAACCCTATCACAGGTAAGCATTGCCTTTTATGTAAAAATTTGATTGCTTGTAAAGATGCACAAACAACAACTATTACTACAACTCCAAATAGAAAAACTGCTACATATTTAAAACATGCATGCAAACATTGTTAAAACTTGGTTTTTATTGTGTTTGTTTAGAGATCATTAACCTAGCTAACTATTAATACTAAAAAACAGAGTAACTGCTGCAGCATTAAAACATTGATGTATTATATACATTTTAAAATTTGGGTTTCAGTGTTCTTTTAGGGATTAACCAAACCATTTTCTCGCTTTGTTGCTCTCAATTATAAAATTCCTGACATCTCCATTCCAGAATTAGATTCAAGGATTGAGAAGGAGTGGCAATTGACTTTTAAGGTAAAAAGTATAGCTGCTTTTTTTGTCTACAAAATGTAGATATAACTCTTTCTGCTATTATTCAGAAGAGGAAGAGTAAAGAGCATTAGAACACTGTCATTGGCTTACGCATTAGAACACTGTCATTGGCTTACCCAAGAAAAATAAATGTGACAAAGTTATTCCATTTGTTACAGTACATGCATCATTAAAAGAAGGTAAATTTACATGCATTAGTGACAATGTCATTAAAATATTGTAGCTATATTGGGATAGTTTGTTGACACAGAGAAAGTTTTAGCGGTTTTAAAAAATCTCAAAAATTAAATTGTGAAAGCAAGTGTTGAAGTAGTACCTGAAAAGTTACCTGATTCTGTATTGGATGAAAGTGTCGACATTAATCTTGTTTGTCTTTATTTCACCAATGACGTATTGGTTCCAGTACAAGATTTTGGTGGAAAAAAGAAAAATGTGATCGCATTTGCAAATTTTGCCATAATCTAGATGAGTGTCCTGAAGCTATTTTATGTGATAGTTGCCTTATGGCATATCACAAGAAGTGTGTTGGTCTTAGACAAAGTCCCAAAGATAACTACTGGTTCCGTAAAGACTGCCACAAATAACAATTATCATTATAGTAATGTTTTGTGATGTATAATCATTGTATAAACACTTTATTTACATTATTAATAACAGTTTAATATTTTTTGTCACAGGAGGTGTGGTCATTAACCAGCTTTCTATTTATAACCCTTTAACAACTGGAACTGGTTGTTTATATGGAAAGGGAACCAGTACCGGTTGGGTAGCCACTTCATTTATTCAAAGATTGGTTTCGCTGCTTTTGTACTGACATCAAGAAGAAAGAACCTGTCTTGCTTCACAACCCCATATCAACTTTCCTTCCTTTAACTTCTTCCTACGTCAGCACCTTACCCTTGTACTCTGCAATTAAGGTTTTATGTTGAGTATCGTCACATACAGAGACTCCCCCCTCGGTGCTTGTTATGTTTTCTGCTGTAACAAAATCTTCACAATTATACATAACATCAATGACTTGTAAAATAACAGAATTATTGAATGGCTCTAAGCTCTGTTTTAAACCCTCTTCCTCAGGAGTTGGAGTGGACATCAATGTTCTCACTGGTCTGGACATTATCTAAAAGGAAAAAATTAAAATGTAATGTTTGTTTAATGACCTCAAAGTAACTTAATAGGGCATTCAAGGTTCATTGAATATCTCAGCATTTGTTTATTGGAACACATATGTACAAAAACATGGCCGGCTTTTGTGTAAACTGAGGGAAGCCAAAAAGTACTGTCATACTTGCTAATTAGTTTATAGCTAGCATTATTCCTTGCCTTATAACACAACGACTGCCTTCAAACTTGAAATTTCTCCTTTAGACTAGATTGTAGATGTCTATTTTTTAAATTTGAATAATATGAGTAGGTGTATCAGCATGCTCTTGGCATATTGTCAGAAATCAGCAGTCATGGACTTTAATGTTTCAGTATGTTACCGTATACTTACAATTGAAATTTAACATGGCTGGCAACGGTAGTATAGCAAAAAGTAAGCATAGCAAATGAGCTGGTAATACTACTTAATTTGCTCACTTAGTAACAGCATTATATACCTTTGTTTTTTTCATATTGAAGTATGAGAAACAACTTCAATGATAGTTCCTCTGGAACATTCCTAGATGCCCCTCCGTCTGCGTCAATTATAAGGAGGGTGTGCGAGTCATCTTTACGTTATCATTCTTATCAGACTGTACTAAAATAATTACCCTTGCCATGGGTAGGCGTGTGGGCAAGGATATATTACTCGATGTGTCAGTGTTTGTGTAAGCAACTAGTCTGAACAAAAGGCTCCTGCTCTCAGGATAAAAACTCCAGAGACTTAAAACTAGTATTTTTGCCTTTATAACACTGTTTTCTTTTATTTTATGAGCTTTCTACTATCTTTTTAAGGTTGCAAAATCTGGCGAAGTGGAACTAAGGAGCACTCAATTGGGTAACTTTTATGTTACAGCAGTGGCAAAGTTTGTTGTGACACCATAACAAAGGTGGCATCATTTCACACAAAAGTTATGAGGGGATTTACTTACTTCCCTTACTTTGGTATGATATGACAGTGTAAATTTTGTACTATGTCTAATACGGCCTCTTACATCTCAGTAGAGAAGGTAATCAGTATGCTGAAACTGGCTTAGAGTAGAAAGAAATCTGTAAGCAACTATTAGTGCCTGCTATATGTATTACAAGAGCTTTTACAACTTGAAAAACTTGAAGCTTTTGAGGGCCTAACTGTATATGTGTAGCCATGTTGGCACTTAAGACCACACCTATACAATTAATTAGTTTAATATTAACCACAACTTTCATCAATCATCAATATAATAAATCTATTGTTAGTGTGGCAAGGGTATGCACTTGTGGTGGTTATAAGCTCATTGTTATTCATTACAGTAACCACGAGTTTACACGTGGTCAACAACTATTTAATATACATACACACACATTAATCAGTCAGTGTAATTGTTCGTTCGTTTGTCGTCTTCTTGTTCTACTATCAAGTATCAACTCAACAAATTGTCTCATCATTGCTCTCACTGCACTCTTAGAGAACTGAATTTTAGTAGTGTGAGTCCTCTATTGTCAGAGTTTTTTGTTATCATTATCGTTATCATTTCTGTAACTTCTCTTTCCCTCATCTCTCTTAAGAACTATTCCCAATCTTCCTTCCTTTCTCTTTTCTCTCTAAATCCCTTATTCCTTCCCTTTTTATAGTCTTTCGCGGTTTTGCTAATAACTGTTGTTACGACCACACAACATTGGTGACCCGGACTGGGAACATGGCAACCTCACCTAGTCCCGACGCTCTAGCATCAGTCTCCCTCAAGCTGCCACCTTATTGGCCTTCAGATCCTCTTATCTGGTTTGCTCAAGTGGAAGCTCAGTTCCAGACTCGCAAGATAACATCTCAAAAGGCCAGATACGATTATGTGGTAGCTTCTCTTTTGCCTGAGGTAGCCGTGGAAGTACGTGATCTGGTACTCAAAGCCCCTGACTCTGACCAGTATGATAAGCTGAAGGAAGCACTTATTGAAAAGACAGCTGCTTCTAAGCAAAGGAGGCTGCAGCAGCTCTTTACGGGAGAACAGCTCAGGCATCGCAAACCTTCCCAACTCCTCCGCTGGATGGAGCAACAGCTCAGGCAAACTGCTGAGGATGCTCCAGCATTCCTGAAGAAGCTCTTCCTGCAGAGACTTCCTAGTGGTGTCAGGATGGTGTTGGCTTTAGCTAAAGCAGACACGCCACTAGCAGAACTCGCTCTCTTGGCTGACAAGGTTATGGAGGTTTCTTCTCCAACGCCACCACCACCCATTAATAGCATGACTGAGAAGAGTACTTTGGCCACGGAGGTAGCACAGCTAAGGGAAGAGGTAGCTTGTCTCACTCATCTGGTGAAGAGTGCCAGTAGAGCACCATTGCATGGACGATCTCCTCATCCCCATCGTCATCCTTCCCCGAGGAGGACCTCATTTCAAGATCCTTCATCTAAACTCTGTTGGTACCATGAACAATATGGTGACCAAGCTCGTAAATGCAGGGAACCTTGTTCTTGAGCGGGAAGCGTCCCGGCCAGCCGCTAGTGGCGACGAGCGCTGCTGGCCATTATTCCAGTCGCCTGTTTTATATTGCTAATACGAATATGCTACTCCACTTCCTTATTGATACTGGAGCAAAATTGAGTGTTCTACCCCTAGCTTCTCACACTAAGAGGTGTCGCCTGGAACGTACCCTACAAGCTGCTAATGGGGCAGCCATTGCTACATATGGTACCCAGTCATTAACTCTCAACTTGGGTCTTTGCAAAACTTTCGTTGGGTTTTTCTAGTTGCTGATGTAACTACCCCGATAATTGGAGCTGACATCTTAAGACATTTTGACCTTCTGGTGGATATGCGGCGCCATAAGCTAATTGACAAGGTCACCTGTATGGAGATAAAAGGGAAACCTTCTACTCAGACCTCCCTCTGTCTCACTTTACTCACTCCCACTGATCACAATGATTTCCAGTCACTCCTCAAGGGCTTCTTAGCAGTACTGCAGCCCAATCTCCATCACCACATTAAACACCAGGTCACCAACCATATATCAACAACCGGCCCACCTGTTTATTCAACACCTAGAAGGCTCTCACCTGACAAGTTGAAGACAGCTATAAATGAATTTCAACACATGCTGCAGTTAGGGATAATTAGACCTTCATCCAGCAGTTGGGCATCTCCTCTTCATATGGTCCCAATAAAATCATGAGACTGGCGTTCCTGTGGGGATTACTGTGCTCTCAATAAAGTTACAGTCACAGATCGTTATCCAATACCTCATATACAGGATTTTACTGTTTCACTCCATGGTACTACAATATTTACTAAGTTAGACATGGTTCGAGCATACCATCAGATCCCGGTGGAACCGTCAGACATCCCAAAGACAGCTATCACAACTCCATTTGGACTTTTTGAGTTTGTTCGGATGCCGTTTGGGTTGAGGAACGCAGCTCAGTCTTTCCAATGTTTTATTGATCAAGTACTCCAGGATCTCCCATACTCTTATGCATATATCGATGATGTTCTTATTGCCAGTAATACGAGAAAGGAGCACTTGGAGCACGTTAAAGCTGTTC
>NW_003546303.1:102180-105481 GCF_000090795.2 Amphimedon queenslandica | reverse complement strand
GAGTCATCCCTGTGGTCACAGTTAATGTCTGTTCTTGGTTCCCATTGTATTTGGACTACAGCGTATCATCCAATTGCCAATGGACTAGTGGAACGCTTACATAGACGGCTGAAACCAGCTATAAAGTGTCCCACCTCCACACAATTGGTTATCAGGTCTGCCTTGGATCTTACTGGGGATCAGAACTGCTCTGTAGGAGGATCTTGGTTGTTGCTCAGCTGAGTTAGTGTATGGCACAACTTTACGTATTCCAGGGCAATTCATCTCTCAATACAAGGAAACTGTTCCTGATCCCTCCTCTTTTGCCACACAGCTCCGTGCAGCAATGCAAGCAGCAAAAGCTGTCTCACAATGCTCACACACTCGTCCATCGTATATTGACAAAAACCTCAATGACTGTTCACATGTTTTTGTTTGACACAATGCACTTCGTTCCACATTACAACACCCGTATGATGGACCTTTCAAAGTAGTGAAGAGGACTGATAAATACTTCACACTGGTAATGAATGGCAAACAGAGTACTGTTTCTATAGATAGAATCATGCCAGCTAATGGTGAGTTTGACCATTCATCTACTCCCACTCCCCTCCCTCACTCTCCTCCCATCTCTCCTTCCCCCACTCTACTCACTCCTACTACTCCTACTACTACTACAGAGCAACCAAGCTCTATTGATGCCTCTCCCCCAACTCTTTCTCCTCCCATTCTCAAAACTGCTAATTCTCCAGTACGAACCACTCATTCAGGTCGTCATGTATACTGGCTAACTCACCGAGCAGCCTACTGTTGAACATTTACGTTCACTTTGTTCACTGGAGGGGGAGTACTGTGGTGGTTATAAGCTCATTGTTATTCATTATAGGAACCACGAGTTTACACGTCGTCAACAACTATTTAATGTACATACACATACATTAATCAGTCTGTCTAATCGTTCGTTCGTTTGTCATCTTCTGGTTCTACTATCAAGTATCAACTCAACAAAGCGTCTCATCATTGCTCTCACTGCACTTTTAGAGAACTGAATTTTATTAGTGAGTCCTATATTGTCAGAATTCTTTGTTATCATTATCTTTATCATTTCTGTAACTTCTCTTTCCCTCATCTCTCTTAAGAACTATTCCCAATCTTCCTTCCTTTCTCTTTTCTCTCTAAATCCCTTATTCCTTTTCTTTTTATTGTCTTTCACTGTTTTGCTAATAACAGTTGTTACGACCACACTACACACTTATTTCACAATTACTCACTTATATTTACAAACTACAGTTTTCACTTCAGATTATAATGACATAATCTTTGGTATTTACAGTACTTCCAAGGAGAGATTTCACCATTGATGATCATGAATAATGCATTAGCAGTTGCTCACGGGGAAACGCGTGAAAATAATTTAAGCAGTACAGCTAGGTAGTAGCTATGGAAGTTACCTTTAAAAGAGCTAAGTTAAACAAATATTGACCAGAAAGACCTACCCCAAAGTGTACAGTAGGCAGTATCAAACTCCAGAGACATTCTCTTCTGTGTTTATACTTACAAACAGCTGCCCAAGGCAGAAAAACGATAGTGGAGCAGTTAAACAGCCTTTTAGGACACAACAGTACTACTTACAGCTCTGCATCATAGCAGGTTCGAACAACTGCACCAAATCCACTTAAGATGCATTTGTAGTCCAAAGATAGACGCATATCTTTGCAGATTCTTATACTTTCTAAACGAAAGAAGCAATCATATTTCTGTAAGCCAGTAATGATTGATGTCAATGAAGAAGATGTTGTACCTGTGCGTTGCAATTTGAATGAAGTCTCAGAATTAAATAACACTGTCAGTGAGCTAAAGTAAGCACCGTCGTATGATGTATTACAAATTAACAGTATTATAACAAGTTTAATAATAATATTATTCCACACTAAGGTACACATTATGATATATATGTATAACTATGCATAAACATCGACGTCAATAGCATAATACTATAGGCAAAAAAATCACGAGATCATTACATTAAACTCTTCAGAAGAAAGTTTCAGAGCCAGTGACTCCACCTCAACTACTCATGATTGCTGAAACAGCTAGCTTGATGAAGTATTCTTTCTCGATTCCTTTGTGTATCGGATGAATTTTATCACAAATTGTCGATGTATCAATCATCTCTTCCACGTTTTTACCTAGTTACAGAAAGATGAAAGCAACTATCATCTAACGTAGCAATTTATAGATTACCTGCTCCATATTTAGGAAGCTATCGCAGGTTGATGTATTTAATAAAAGCACTCAGGTACTATAAAGTAATACATGTGTACAGTAACATATGTACTATTTTAAAAAAGACTGGCACTACTATACCATCACAACTGACAGTAAAACTTCGTGGTGTTAGAGCACCAATCCATCGTTCCTCGTCCTACATTTTTGTCAGTTTCTTTTTTCCTATTATAGATCCAAGCTGTCTCACTGCAGCAGGTAATAAATAATAGAGAAGCGTACACATTTAAAAAATGCAAAGTTTATAATAAACAATTTTATTATACGAAAAGTGATAAGAAATGCATGCACATGTACCCAATGCATGTATGTATGTGTATGTACATACATGTGTACATATACCCCATGCATGCATGTATGTATGTGTATGTACATTGATGTGTACATGTACTCAATGCATGTATTTATGTATGTGTATGTACATACATTTGTATAGGAAATTATACCTTTGCTGCTATTGCTGGTACTGAAGATTACAAAATTCTCAAGAATGGCTTAGCTCCTATGTTAGAAGTCAATTTGATCGTAGCCAACCATCTCATTGACTACAACGAACAATCCATAGAGTTAGATTTTGTCTTGGAGGAAACAAAGTAAGTACTCTGTACTAGATTAAAATGCTTACGTGTGAAAATAGTTTTTGTTGTTGACGATGGGCATGAACACTGCTAATGGGATCGAAGCTTGTTTGTATTGTCGTCTAAAAATGATAGGTAATTGTGTATTATGAACAAAAATCTCCTGAACAAATGCATAGATATAAGACTGAAATTTCTTATCCTCAAATAACACTTGACTCACTTGGCCACTGTACTGCCAATAAAACACTGGGACCCTTGTTTATTATTAAAATTAACAAAGTATTATAATGTCATTAATGTATCTATACACTGTTAGATTTTTATTTTAGGTCGTTTTGGACAAACTATAGTTATTTCTAAGAATTAGTGACGTCTTTATTAGAAATTTAGTAAAAGCAGCGATAGCAAGTGATATTGAAGGCATAGCAAAAGAGAAGAGTAGCCATGTTGATAAT
>NW_003546303.1:91790-102136 GCF_000090795.2 Amphimedon queenslandica | reverse complement strand
CAAACAGTGTAGCATTATTTTTAGGGTGAGTAAATAAACTATGTACTGACTCATGTCTTCATTTCACCTCAATATTATTACATCTGGCAATCAAAAGACACTAAAGAGCATGAATAGACATCCTTAAAAGGTAACAATCGCAGAAGCTGTTACAAAAACTGCCACCATCAATACTTGATATCATTCCTAAAGACAATGGAAGGAAAATCATGAAATTACGGATGGTAAGTTTTGCATCTTAATTATGTACCTGTAAGTCACATTCTCAGGACATTAACAAATGTACTTGATAATATCATCAAAGACTCCTACAAAGGATGAAATCAAGTCCTGCATTGCTATGGCATGTATAGCCTCATGAAATAAATGTAATCTCAAAATATGTGTATGTTTAGGGACATCAATGGATTAAGGGTTTTTTGAGTATGAAATGACACGGGCACATGAAAAAAATATAACACCTTAAATGCACATAATGTGCTGTCACTTACCACTACAAATGAAAGAATACAAAGGAATAAATTGTGTTTCTGGACAAAGTACACACAAGTCTATATCATAATACTCACATGAGACTATATTAGTCTCACATAGTCACTCTCAGATATATCTGTCGTAATTACTATCTGGCCTACACAATGAACATAAGTGGTGGGGTCTGGCCACGCAACACAATTACTACTTGCATAATATACATTGTAGCTACGAAATATTTACCTTTATATTTATTTTTCTGATGTTTATAGAAGTTGAAAGAAACAATGATGTAGGTAGGAAAGCTTATGAATGCAGCAATCACATGAATGCCCCAGACACAGTCCCTTTAAAATGGGGTCAATTGTGAAAAAAAATCCAAAAAAAAATTCTATTAAATAGGAAAAAGTAGTGGTGTCAAAAAATAAAAAATGCAAGGGGGTTGAGTTCATTCATAATAATAATAATTTCTTCAAAATAAAAAATTATTATTTATAAAAACAATACAAAGTTTCAACCCTACTTTGCAGAAAATGATAGTCTAAAATGTGGAAAGGTTTCTATAGTGTCCGCCAATTTTTATTAGTAACTAACTCATAACTCAGGCACACACATACACACAAACTCTTGCATTACAATTATGATTGTAATCAAAACTTAATAATGTTATATGATGATTGGTCTGGTTCAGTCTATTTTTTTGGATTTTTGTGGATACTTGTTTCAGAAAGTTAAATGATACACTGCCGATGAGGGTAAACTCATGGCCACCAGTAATAATTTTCCTCAGTTTGACGGCTCAGTAAAAGACTGAACATCTTAGACTGAGCATCTTTAAGCATAATTCACAGCAAATGATGTGGAGGAAGAGAAAAAGAGCAATACTTCTCAGTATTTGTGGACTCCAAACATACCAATTGCTTTAAGACCTGCTAGCACTGGCAAAGCCTGTTCATAACACATCCAAGGAGATAGTAGAAGAGCTTCTGAATCACTTGCAACCCAAGCCTTCCCAGATAGTACTTAGATTCAACTTTCACTCATGGTGACAGAAACCAGACAAATCTGTTGCAGATTATGTCACAGAATTTCATCATCTTGCTGAGCATTGTGAGTTTCAGAAACTGGAAGAGATGTTGAGAGACCAGCTGCTATGTGGTGTCCACAACAGGCGCATACAGCTCAAGCTAATGTCAGACACCTAACTAACGTTCAAGTCTTCCTTCACAGCTACCCATGCAGTAGAAATTGCCAAGCAACAAGTTTAAGCACTCTAAGGAGATGGAGCAGAAAAGACTGAGGACCCAGTGAACAGAGTAGAAGATAGGGATAGGCAGGGCAGCCAAGAAAAAGCCTACCACCACTGTGGACGAATGAATCACAGGCAAGCCGAGTGTCAGTTCAAGGAAGCAACGTGCCACTAATGTGGTAAAGTGGGACATGTATCTCGAGCCTGAAGGGAGAAGAAAACTGGAGGTAGAGAAGCTCCTCGTAGGCAGAAGAATGGTCTTACCAGTAAAGGAGCAGCTCTGACTCCACACATCTTATTCAGAAAGAGGAGAGTGAGGAAGCTGAACCAAACTCTGACAGAGAGTATGAACCCCTTTAAAACCTGAAAATGTATCTAATACTAGAAGGAACGTTTATACTACGAAACCAATGCTAAACAGGGTATTTTAGAGATTGAAATTGATACAGAAGCAGCAAGGTCTCTCATCAGTGAAGCTACATATCGTCAGCTCTGGTCAAAGAATAACTAGGCGACCCCTCCACACAAAGTTACTCAAGTCAAGCTCATAATTTACACTTACAGCGTTAATGTGACATTGAATATCAATGGGCAGATCACAGACCTTAGTTTGTTAGTCATAGCAGGCTGAGGCCCAAGTCTACTGGGCATTAATTAGCTGGATCAATTACAGCTTGACTTGAAGAGATACGACAAATCAGAGAAAAAGAAAAAGCTGGGCTCCAGGACATACCAAACAAACAGAATTCATTATTTGATGACACATTGGGCTGCATCAAGGGACCCAAAGCCAAGCTCGTTTTTAAAACAGATAGTAAAGCCAGATTTCTGAGAGCCTGGAATGTTCCTTTTGCATGGAGAAAGAAAGTTGAGAAAGAACTAGAACTGGAACAATATGGAATAATACAGCCAGTCCAACACTCAGAATGGGCCACCCCAATTGTTCCAGTAATGAAGAAAAATGGCGATGTTCAAATCTGTGGTGATTATAAGATGACTGCCAATCAAGCTACAATTACAAATATCTACCTTCTACGTAGGATTGATGACAGCTGGGGTGCAAGCATTTTCTAAGGTTGATCTGGCCCATACCTACTTGTAGATACAGTAGGAGGAAGAGGCAAAGCCACATACAACCACAGAGGTCTGTAACAGTATCACAAACTCCCCTTCAGGGTTTCATCTGCTTCTGCCATTTGCCAGAGAACTCTACAGGGATTACCATAGGTATATGTGTACATTGATAATGTAGCAGTGACTGGGCAAACAGAAGCAGAGCACCTCAAGAACTTAGATGAGGTACTTGGTCGACTAGAGGAAGCAAGAGTTCATCTCAAGAAGAAGTGCTCTTTCTTACTACCAGAAATGAAATATTTGGGCCATGTGTTGTCAGCTCAAGGCCTACAGCCGTCACCTAATATTGTCAAGGCTAAGAAGCTGTACTCAGACCAAAAGATGTTACTCAATTGAAATCACTTCTGGGAATGGTAACTTACTTTTTAAAATTTTTACCCCAATTATCTAACACTTTATCTACTTGTATATTTTGTTAGAGGAGAATGAATGGAAGTGGGCTAAAGAACAAGAAGCAGCCTTCACTAAGGTAAACAAGCAGCTGGTCCCTCCTGTACTACTAGTAGCTTTTGATCCAGAGAAGGAGCTACTGTTACTGTGTGATGCTTCCCCATATGGCATAGGAGCAGTCCTAGCCCATAAGGACCTTCAAGGTATTGAATGCCCCATTGCATACTGTTCTCGCTTTCTAGCTCAAGCAGAAAAGCGTTACTCACAGACTGATAAAGAGGCATTGGCTCTGCATTGTCTTTGTGGTAAATAAGTTTCACAGTTATCTCTATGGTCGACATTTTATGCTCATATCAGATCACAAACCGCTTCAACATATTTAAGGGGAAAGGAAAGGGGTACCTCAAATGGTGTCAGCCTGACTACAGAGATGGTCCTTACTACTGGGTGCATATAATTACTCAATAAAACATAAGCCAGGGTGTGAGAACTCTGTTGCTGATGCTTTAAGTTGGCTCCCAATGCCTCAGTGTCCAAGAGAAATACCTACACTTGGGAAGACTATATTTCTGATGCAGAGCCTACTGGACAAACCTATTAGTACTGGTCAAATTGCTAGCTGGACAACTTTAGATCCTATATTGTCTAGAGTTAGACACCAGATACAAAGAGGCTGGACTGATCTAGACTGAGAAGACCAATGGTAAGAACCTTACCAACAACGGCAGAATGACCTGTGTCTCAGGGGGTGTGTTTTACGGTGTAGCAGAGTAGTAGTACCTCTTGTATGGAGAGAGAAGGCTATAGAAATGCTACACGAGGGACATATTGGAATGTCCAGGATGAAATCTAAAGCCCATAGCTACTTGTGGCGGCCAAAGATGAATGCAGACATTGAACGATAAGTCAAGAACTGCCCACAGTTCCAACTTACTCGTCAAAGTCCCACTTTAGTACCATGTCAGTCAGTTCGTTCTGATTGTAGAAGTTTATTCCAAGTGGCTGGATGTGGCCATTGTTAATTCAGCTACCACTAACACCACTGTAGAGAAGCTAAGGGATATTTTTGCAGCCCATGGCTTGCCTAGTACAGTCGTGAAAGACAATGGGGCTGTTGTTACTAGTAAAGAGTTTGAAAGCTTTCTACATCATAATGGAATTAAACATATACTGACTGCCCCGTATCACCCCTCCTCCAATATCCAGGTGGAACAAACCGTTCAAATATTCAAGGAGGCAATAAAACGAGCTCAATCTGTTTCTATGGAATCTAAAATTATCAGGTTCCTGTTTCATTACAGAACCGCCCCTCACTCCACTACTGACTCCACCCAAGCAGAATTGTTCATGGTTTGGAAACTCCACACCCACCTTGACATGATGCATCCTGACGTAAGTTCTTAAGTTCAGGAAAAGCAGCGTAAGCAAATAGCTAAACCCAAAAATTAAGGGAGCTAAAGACCGAAGATTAACTGTGGGAAAATGTGTCCATTTCCAAGATTTACCAATGCAATTGTCATGGATTCCAGGAATAGTTAACACACATCACTCACATTGCAGTAGCAGGGAAGTACAAGAAACACTTAAACAATGTTATTAAGAAGATGGACCTCCCATTTACCATGCCCACTTTCCTTCAACAACCAATGCTTATAATATATTAGTAGACTTAACTGCTTGCAAGTGATTAGTACCAACATGTTTCAAAGACAAAGCAGGTGTATTAGTACTACAAGGAATACCATATAAAGTTTGGGTTTTATATCTAGCCCAGCCAACAAAACTATGAGTTAGTGAATATGAATACTGTATAGTGTCAAATTATCGTGGGTGAAAATTTTCGTGATTCCATACATTTTTGCTTTCAAGTAAATTTTTGTTAAAAAATTTTCGTGATTTAAATAAAATTTCGTGATGATTAAAACCACACCTATCCATGTGGCTGTTAGTAGCTAGCCTTGCAGCTGGACTTGGAGAAGAAGCAACATGAGTGGTAGCATTATTCGATATTAATTACCTTCGTGCATCCGTGGCTATCACTTATATAAAGAAAGGTGGACTCCCTTTATATGAGAGACTCTTAACTGTGTCCGAGAAACAAATAAAAGGCGTGATGGGAATGCTCACATTTATATCAAAATTAAATTTCGTGAAAAATATTTTCGTGATTGTCCATTCAATCACAAAAATCACGAAAATTTTCCACCACGAAAATTTGACGCTATACGGTATGTGGATGTACCTAACATTGCAGTTAGAATAGTAATCTGTGTCAGTGGCCCACACATAATACATAATTTCTATACATTTTGTACTTATTTATAATCAGTTAGGCTTGAATACCTGGTTGCACTTAATGTACTGTTACAATTCTTCTTCGAAGTTTAATCGGCATATTACTAACAATTGCTTTGCGTAAGTTCGTAATGCTAAGAAATTGACCCAGTAACGAGATATGAAAGGCATAAAACAAACAGATCCTATCACCAGGGACATTAAGAGTACTGTTAGGAAGTCTTTTATCTGACAATGGTGTTGTTGGACTACCAGATAAGATTCTAGCAGCTGTTACACACATAAGATTTTAAATCTCACACCACCTTTCAAATTCTTCATTAGGGTAATAAACATAATCCCATTGTCTCCTCACAAAATCTGGGTTGGGAGGCTCTTCATGAGTAAAGATGACATCATCATTCTTTTAAATACTTGTCTTTAATTTAATACTTGAGAGTTGTAATGATACAATCAGACTACTACTACAATGGTCATTTTTTACAACAGACTTGGTTTTATCATCTTTCATTTATGGTAAATCATTTCAAAATTTAGTTCTGAGGCGGTTAATCTCATTAATGCACGGATTACTAACTTTAACACAGGAGATCAAATGATAATACACGTAATTCATTTTTTGTACATACACGAGACAATGCAACAAATGCTATACCATCCCCAAAAACATCAATCGATAAATCAATAATGGCTGTATCTAGTAAAAGGCCCTGACAATTGTGTATAGCAATAGCATAGGGAAGTATAAGGGAAACTGTTTCCTATGTATAGACAAATTCTAAGATAGCATAAATCAAGATTTAACCCTTTCTATGTCACAAGGTACATATCAATATGATGTAATTTAATTGATATACGTGTCGCATAATTACCCAATTCTGTACAAAAAGCACCACTAACTAATCCTACAGTCACATCATTATTATGTCTTAGCATTACTCCACACCCTGCTGCAAAAGACAATACAGTTTCTAAACCAGCTGCTTTGCTTCATTGATCTTTTAGTTTCTCTATTTTTTCTTGTTTTTTATTAAATTTTGCTTTGTTGCCACTTTCATCAACCACATGCTAATTCTATTTTCTCAGTTTCTAGGCTTCCTAACATTAATTCATTGATTTTTTGGCAGGCGTCTACCTCCTAAAATAGTCAAATTGGAAAATTTGTTCCTTCACTTTCCAATTCCTTATATTTTTCTTGTATTGAAACCTTAAATACGCGACTCTTAAGCATATCAATAGTTTCATCAGTCAGACAGCCATGCCTAACAGCCATGTCGTCTCTTTTTTGTCTCTCACTCATTATTAGTTCATCATATTCTATTGTTTCTTTCCATATTTTAAGTGTATTTGCTACTCCAAGTCTAGTTTTTACTAGTTTGTTCCTAACTTTATTAAATACTGGCCTACCATTAACTGGTGCCAGTTGTAAGAGGTCTCCTACAAATAAAGTTATTTTTGATCCAAACCATTTGTCAGTTCCAAATATATCTTCTAAGTGCAAGTGTAAGTATGCTAGATTTAGATTGAATACCCTAGTTACCTCATCTACTAATATAATTTTTAAATTTTTAAGTGTCATTTTTATCTTATTCGGAGCTTCTTTATTCCAAGCCCAGTATCCAGCTCCCTTTCCATCATGCTCTATTGGTAGCTGAAATAATCTATGTATTGTTAGTCCACCTACATTAAATGCGGCTATACCTGTTGGTGCAACTATAACACTACACCACTTTTTGGATACCGTGTCTTCACCTAGGCATTATATTGCCTCTATTAAAGACAATTTACAAGTTGCAATTTCACAACTAATAAACATCCTTAGTGGTTTGATATTATTTAATCTAAGTCGTCTTGAAAACTCATTCTCTAATAAGCTTTCATGTTCTTTTTACTTATAAGATGACTCTGAATTTTAGTAAAAATTCTTATTCGATCTACGTTAAGCATTGCCCCTTTTTCCTCTCATGTTAAATAAGGCACATTTATATGCAAGTCAGCTATATCAAATACTGCTTCCATTGTTCCACCTAGTAATTGAGGCTCATCATCTTCATAGTTATCAGGAAGTTCTTCAATAAAACCGGCTTTTTTTCTTGAATCGACTATTTTCTTCCAATTACGTTCTGCTTCTAATAATTTCTGTAGTTTGTTGAAATGATTCTCAATGCCACATATACATGTCACACAAAACCAATATTGGTTTGTGCCCCTATTGCAGCCAACATGTTAGTTCATTGCCATCAAATTCTTCATGTGAAACATTTCTAATATTTTAGCAACAGTTTGACAAACGTTGCCTCTTGCTTTTAATCAATGCCAGTTTTTAAGGCCTAGTTAATTTTTAATCCATAACATTGCAAACAATACGAATGAGTTTTATGAAATCAGGAATCTTTATTTAAAAGTTTAGATTTTATGTATTCACTAAATGATAAATTCTGCGCTGGACAGTTTTGTCTGGGATGATGCTCTCCTTATTGTCTAGTAGGAAATAAAGTAGGAAAGCACAACAAATCAAGATGCTCTTGCCTATTGTCTATCAGCACTTTTTTACATTCATTAATTGATATTGATTGACATCAGAACCTGTTCCAATTTCACTATCAAGATTTCTAATTGTATATGCCAAAACCCCTTCTAAATCTTGATCATTCGCTTCTTAAAGCATTTCAAGTAGTATTGCTAACTACTTGTGTAACATTGTTAGGCGATTCGTCGATGAAATCATCGTTTCTATAAAGCCAATTTATTTCTTTTAATTTTGTTAATGCTGCTTTTATTTTATTTACATCAAGTAAACTACTCCATTAATAATATGAAGTTCTGGATTAGGCAAATGGTTAGAATCTATATCAACCTCATTTAAAGTGCCCATTGTTTTTTCAAGGGGAAGAGGTAAATAAGACATTGCACATTTAATAGCCTTCAAACAATTATAGGTAGGCACTTTTAAGGTGTGTGTGTCTAGCCTAACAATTGTCGGAAAACATTTGGCACTCTGTATTAACTGGCAACTTAAAGGATTCAAATTTTCCAATTCTTTGGGTAGCGGCTCACACTCTACCCCATTGAGCACGCAATGCGCTCGAACTTTACTTTTCCTTGTAATAAATTTACAATGATTACTATTATACCTAACTTTATTCAATGCTGTATGATCATTCTTTCTAATGTAATCTAATAGGATATTCCAAACATCGCTATCTAAATTTTTATCTTCAGTGACAGACTTTTTTCTTCAAAGCCTATAGCAACTACAACAAGAACTAACAGCCTGCTCTGACACAGCTTTTTTACAATATTGAATAGCATCTAAATACTAAAATAAAGTGTAGTATCTATGTTTGCCCTTGTGATAATTCCCAGCAAGATCTTGTGAGATTTAGTCCAAGATCTTATCAAGATTTATGTAAGATCACACATTATTTTGGTAAGATCTTTCATGTTTTTGGAACGAAGATCAGGAAAGATCTTACCAGAAAAGATCTCGTCAAATCTGTCAAGTTCTTGCAGGAATCTTGCTATAGAACTTGAATGGTCTCATGAGATCATGTTTCAAGATTTGAATGTGTCATGCAAGATATTGTAAGATCTTCGTAATAAGATCTTGGAAATTCACTCTTGTTCTTGCTATACAAGCTTCATGCAAGATAATGTGTGACCTTGCTAATGAAAAGATAAAAATTTCTGCAGCAGATTCACTCAAGACATTACATGATCCTGTTTGAATGGGGGGATTAAATTATCATTACTTTAATAACAATAATATCAATAATAAATATGATAATTCACTCAATTTAACAGTTAACATCATTCCTTAGCATCTCGACATTTCTGGTTCAATGTTGCCACTAGTTTGGTATGATCAAAATCAAAATACTTGATTCTTACACATTCTAAAGAGATTCAATAGAATTAAACATCTTAATAGGCAAATATACACATATCAAATAATATCTGCACTCTTTGTGAGTCAAGCGCCTTCTTAGAGCTCTTTCTTGTTTCAAACAGTATGCCTTCCTTTTGCTCCTTTTTTAGTGAAAAGAGCATCAAGAAGATTGCGTCCATAAGCATATGGATCTTTTGTCTCCATTTGAAGTAAATAAATTCCATTTCTCTAGAAAATAATAATTATTATGCTTATTTCCTGACGCTACTTTACTAACAACAAATTTAGAATCATCTGCATCTTGTTTACATCCTTGTTTCACATTTTCATTACTAAATCCATTTGATAACTTCTCCAGAATTTCATCAAGTTTACAATCCATTGTTATTAGTAAGGACTACAGAGCGGAAGTAAACAATAGGTAGCTATGGGATGCACTAACATGAATATTGCTAGAGTTATTTTCGGGTTTCTTTTCCCTTTGACCTATAGGTGTACTTGATTGCACATTAGTTGCTTTAATAAGTGTTGTAGCTTCGTTAAGAAGGCTTTGAGTATCTTTTTCATCAACAATAACCTGTATTAGCAATGTAAAATTTTAAGTAACTACATGTATGAAAAATTTGTTAGTTTAAAAATTTGTTATTTTCCTTGAGGTACACTGCTCTTTACCTATTATGTAGAAAGTTTCGAGGATATAAATTTTTGCAAATGATGAATTTGCAGGATTTCATGAGGCCAAATTTTGGCATAATGTTTTGAAGTGCTACCATTTTTAAATAACTTTGAGAGTTAAAATTAATTTTCGTGTTTTAATTTTGCAAATGACCCCCATTTCACAAAATTCATAAAAATTATCTTCTCAAAAATTTTCATGCATATATGGCGTATTCCCATAACATAACTAAAGCTGGT
>NW_003546303.1:73549-90004 GCF_000090795.2 Amphimedon queenslandica | reverse complement strand
TAAGCTTCTGTTTTGAGTGTTCAATTTTGTTGCAAAGGCAAAAGTATTAAGCATGATTCAATTCAATGGTAAGTATGGATGTCCAACATACCTACACCCTGGAGAACATAAGGACAACCGTCACATATACTTACCTGATTCAAGTTACAGTTTGCACACTAAGGAAAGTATTGACAAAGCTTGTATTGAAGGTGAAAACCAAGGTGCAATAGTTGAAGGAATAAAGGGTAAATCTGTTTTGCATGGCTACTTACACCTAGTTAATTGTATACCGCCTGACTATATGCATTGTATTTTAGAGGGTGTGACAAAATCGTTATTGATGAATTGGACTAATTCTAAATACAGTGCAAAACCTTTTTCAATTAGAAGATACTTGAAAGCAGTTGATGTTGCATCAATAAAACAAACTCCTCCGACAGAAATCTCACAATCTCCACGATCCCTGATAAAGCATCTTGCTTATTGGAAAGCCAGTGAATTTCGATCTTGGCTATTATTCTATTCTTTACCTCTACTGCATGATGTTCTTCCTCCCTTATACTTTCATGACTTTTAACTTTTAGTATGTGCAATGCATATTTTATTACAGAAGCATATTACCCTAACTGAATTTGGAGCAGCAGAAGAACTGCTTTGTGATTTTTATAGTTTATTACCGGAGCTATATGGAGAGACAAGTTGCACTATAAATGCACATACTTTGACTCATCTTGCTTATTATGTTCGTTTCCTTGGGCCATGCTGGACCCATTCAGCCTTTTCTTTTGAATCACATAATGGGACAATCAAAAGAGCTATTAACTCTACATGTAAAGTAGCTGAACAACTGACATATTGCTTAGATGTGAAGCTATTTTTGCAGCAAATAGATTCTGATCTTGAAAGCAAAGAGTCAGATGAATGTTTACAATTTCTTAATATCAGGAGGAAATCTCATTCAAATATGACAAAGTTGCTTCAAGGGTATGCCATTGGTAAAATCAAACCATTCAGCCTGACACCATCTTATTTTCATGCCTTAAAAAAGCTTTGTAGCAGTGTCAATCGTGAAGTTCATATATTTGATAGACTACTTCTTAATGATTTAAATCTTCACACGTGATTATCGTGATGGAGTAGGAAAGTTTTGTAATGCTTATTGTTCCTACAAGCAAGAAAATAGCTCAGAAATGTATGGTGAAATTCACATGTTTGCTGAGTGTTCACCTGTTGGCACTGTTGCATTTATTAAGCCATTAAAACCTACAACAACAAGCATATTAGCTTCATCTGGTCTACCATGTCGAGAGATTCTTGATTTTTATGTACAGCATTCACCTATTTCACATTTCATTATAGAAATTAATTCCCTAATTAACAATCCTATTGTTGCCATATGGGTAACTAACATCACAGGAAACTGTATTCTCGTAAAACCAACTGAATCCACTACATTTTTCATTGCTAAACTACCAAATAATTATGAGCATTATTGATTATTATTAAAAAGAATATAAAACTATATTGAAATTACTGTCATGATAATGTCTTGCACATAGTACAGCAAAAATTATACATTGTGGGCTATATTTGAACTTGCGTGGTCATTATGTCTTTATATAGATTGATATTTCATCTGATTGTAGTTACAGAAGTGTTTTATGCATGCATTTTAAATAGACTATAATATGTTCACCTGTGACTGGAATGATCTTACATGCTTTTGTTAGATCACACAGGTTTTTTAGTTTGAAAGATCCTTCATCATCCTTCATGTTCTGACATAATTATACTGTTGATTCTGCAAGATTTTGTAAGATCAAATTTTTTTCATTTTTAAGAAACTTGAAAGATAATGTAAGATCACACATTCCTTGTTTTGTGAAAGATCTCTCTTATTCTTATTAAATCTTGTTCATGCAAAATGCAAAATTATCACAAGGGTGGTATACTAAATGGGTCTTCCTCGCCATCATTTATAGCATAAAACACATTAGCAAATTTAGTGCCATCAGCTTCATTGATTTTTAAATTTATGAATTGTGCAATATCACCATCAGCAACAAAAGATCCATTGTTAAATGGGCATTTCTAGCAACGTTGTAGTGTTTTAAAAGGCGTCTCAACAAAGGATATTGAACAGATGCAGTGCATAAAATATACAACATACTTTTACATTTGGTCTCATTACTACTACACACAATAGGGTGGCCTATTTTTTCACAAATAAATACTGAATATTTAAAATATTTTTTAATATTATTTTTATCTTATTTAACAATTATTGTTACATCTGCATTGTCTCAGAAATCATGTTCATGCACTTGATCTATTTCTTTGACATGGAGAGATTTTGTCATATAATGCTTATTTGGACAATTATCACATGCATCTAAATGCTTCATCAATTCTCTGATGGGTTCATCAAAAGATTGCCTAACTTGATTAATGGAGCTAACATCACCCTCTAATAAAGGCTTTTAGCCTTATACCTGTTTGTACAGTGCCATTTCAGGGTTGGCTTTTTTATTAGTATTCATTATTATTATCATAGAAATTTTCATCTTCAGAATAACTATCATCATTACATTCTTCTATAAATGATACATCAACAATCCCTGCTACATAACACATGCCATTTGCATCAACAGGGATTGCAATTGGATCGGCTATCAGAATCATCATTAGGATATAATTATGCTGATGCATAAAAATAAGGCTGACTATTGCTTGTGTGACATTGTTGACCAAACTCACTAAAGCTATTCAACTTCAATTTCCTAATGCTTTTTGCTGCACGTATTAATACACCTACTTTGAGGGACCTGATTTCTTGAAAACTGATTCTAACAATATACTTGATGTAGCGTTACATTTACTGTCGTAATGTTCTGAAAATCTACACCTTTCGTACTTGATGGCCATAAATCATTAACTATTTCAGGGTTGTAATATAATGCTTCAATAATTTTAATAAAATTATATTCTTTTGCTTCACTATTTAGTGCAAGTTGTGAGTAATTAGAACGCAATCTATACAATATTTGACCACAATTACAATCATAATTATTTTAATTGAGATGCCTCATATTTTCCTTATTTAGTGACATCTTGAATTTATCGATTTCATTTTCAGAAAATTTGTATCTTTAATACGTATCTTTCGCTGCACGTAATATTGCGTCTCTACTCTCGTAATACCGTTTCAAAGAGTTTTATCTTACAACGTGGGTCCGGATTTTTTTCATAGTGTTCTTTTGATTTCATTTTTTGAGGGTTAGGATTCTGATTTCTAGAGGCTTCTTTCTTTCATTGTGGATTATTTCGATAATGCTTTTTACAGGCTTCTTTCTTTCATTGTGGATTATTTTAATAATGCTCTCTACAGGCTTCTTTTTTATGGTGTGGATTGATCCTATAATTATCTGGAGGATAGCAAGTTGATTTTAAAATTTTGCTACCCTTGTTTTTATTGTACCAATTTTTACATTCTTGTAATACATAACCTGGGTTCACTGCATGAAACTGTTTAGAATAGGTCTTTGGAGAAGCAATCTGATACATTTGCTTATCTTATATGCAATTCTTGCTTTGCTTTTCACCCTGTTACACTGCCCATATAGTAAGGTCTGGCACTTTATCTATTCTTAGATACAAAACTTTCCATTTCTTCATAAATCTTGGAGCATTTTTTTGAATTTAGCCCCAGTCAAGTCACTTTTCCTTATACAAGTAACATCACAGCAACTACACTTAACATTAACACAAGAAAAAAATACCATAACACCAAGTACATATTGCAGGAACAAGTAAACTACTGCTCATCACTTTAAGGATAACAGTCTAGACTGATGTCAACATATCAAATATTATAAGCAGACCTGGGGTCAATTACAAAAGCTCAATTACAATTATGCATTCAATTACACTCCTTTTGTAAAAATAGACTCAATTACAATTACAATTACACCATGATAGTGTAATTTCAATTACATTTTCAATTACAATTACAATTTGATGTACATGTATTGTAGCAACATACTTTGCAGTGCTTACACTGTGTGTTAAAAAGAAGTTATTTTGGTACTTTGTATCAAAAACACCCAAAGATACCAAAGTACATAAAGAACATTTCTTTGTGCATCTGTAAATTCTGTAGTTAGGTAACTCAAATATATTTGAAACTTCAATTACATAAGCTGAAGTTCAATTACAATTACAATTACGTAATTGTAATTGTAATTGACCCTTCAATTACAATTACAATTGTAATTGACCCCAGGTCTGATTATAAGTATGATAAAATACACTGAGCTCTGGTGGTCTGGCTTATGTCTGTACAGCTGTCCAAACTTATCAAAACTGAGCAGCTGTAAAACTATTTTTTGCTCTTTTCCGCTCTGACGGCTCTGTAAGATTAGATTTCGTTCTATGATATAAGAAACCTAATTTCTTACAGTAATTTCATAATGTTTACCTATTGGCACTTAAAGGAACTGGTTATGACTTAGTCTACGCACTACTGAACAAGTAAGCAGACAAAGAGAAGAATAGAGTGAATATTCACTATGGCAACTTTGACCATGCGCACTAAGTGTCACAATGGCGACAATCTTAGTAAGGGGAGGTGATATGACGCCCAAAAAACTAGTTTATAATTATTAAAAATGAATTAAGATATGGAAAGTACCTTTGTAGTCCTAGATTCACGCTCCAAAGAATGATGCAAAAGTCACTATGAGCTGTTCTCTAGTTTAAAAGATTATTCGGTGTATGGATGAAAGATGAAAGAAGACGAAAATGTCTGAAGAATTTTGCAGAATTTTCAAATTGGGCCTGTTATCCAGAAAAGTTTCTGCTACATTACAGTCGACAAGGAGATTTCCTCAGTGGAAAGCTCATTTAAGCTATTTAAAAAACTATAAAAGGTAAGATAGAAGAGTTATGATCATTTGAAAATTATAAATTTGTTTGCCATTTTGAAAAATCAACATCAACCCTACATGTAGTCTTAACTATTTTAATAAAAAGACTCTCAGTGAAACTCCTTGCAATGGTATTTCGTTGGAGTCATTGTTCCATGATGAAAACTTTAGGTAGCCGTACAAGTACTTTCGGAACACTACAGAATGACCTCTATGTTTGCTAGATACAGTGACATGGTTGTCACAGAAATATGGCTGTCATATAAGTGACCTGGCTTCTTTGTCAAGTTCTATCTTTGTTCTTGAAGAAAAATTGAATAACATATCTAGGGAATGGGACTGATAGTATTCCTTTGGCTATAATACCGGACCGCAAACTATGATGTAATGCATCAGAAAGAGAACTATCAGCATCCAAAATATCTGTAACAGGGGGCTGATGGTTATGAAATAACCTATATGGTCATGCACAAAGCCAATCATTGCAAACTACGTTGTCAAGTTAAACACAAACTGTACTGCTGTACTTGTTATTTGACTTTCTTGTATCCAAGAAGAATCCTGCCTTGGATAATTCTTCCAAAGAACCAAATAGTGAATAGTACCCTGAATGACCAATTATTATTCAATTTGTAGTAATAAATGATAGGACTTACTTTTATGACTCTCATTGCACCAATCCTTTCTACCTCATAAAAATGATCTACACCTACTTCCAGCTCTTCAAAACAACCATCTATCTCCTCATTGTCTTTGTTGTCATTACTTTCTTTGTATAATTCTTTGAAATACCCTTTACCTTTACTGTTGCTGGCTTTAGTACACTTTTCTACATTACAAGCCATTAAGTACAGACTGTTACCATTGTGTAAAACCATGTCTTTCTTCACATACTTGACATTACTACTTACCATGCCTACATAGATACACCTGTTTTTAATTTTTTTAATTTTCTTTTCAAGTGTTTAGTTATCAGAGAATTAATGTTGATATTTATTTAATTAATCATAGTCATCTAAGACTGACAAATATTGCAAAAGAAAGCATCTGTTCAATTTTCTGGTGGTGCAGTTGTACATGAAACATGAATCCACACCTGACAAGAGCTACATTGATTCAAAGACACATCATCTTCAACTACAACTAGAGTTGTAGCTAGTTTCTTCTTTGCTTTAGCTTGTTCTGTTAGAGTTGGCTTCGCCCATCTCTTATTATGATGAATTTTTTTTTCAATTGAAAAAAGGCGTAACTGCTTCTGAACATTTGAATTGGGCGCTGGTGTACTACTTGGTGTCAACAAGGCCTGATTAAGTGCTAAATGTTGTTGTCCTCAAATTTCTTCCTGGTTTTTTGCTTTCGTGACACTGCTGATTGTAGATGACTTTGTACAGTATAAAGTACATCCTTATTTGTACAAAATTGTTTCAGCATCAGTAAGTTGTGTGCTAAATCCTCCATTTTACTTTACTGAGTAGCAATATCACTTACTACAGGATCAGTTTTAACATAACAGAGAAATACTCAATAGTATGAAACTGTGTTGCATCACCTATAGTAGTCTCTATATCAACTTCTTCATCTTCAATAAATTGCTCTTCACCACTGCTTATAGATCATCTTCCAGTCCCAGTTCACCAGCTGCATCACCTGCTTACTGTCAGTCTCAATCTTTCCATCTCCTGTAGGTATAATTTCACCTGCTTTAAGAGACAAAATGAATAAATGTAAATGCTTACAAAAGGTATTATGAATAGTAGCATCACTGCAGGTGCATGAGTAACAATGAATACAGATTCCACATTCTAAACAATTAAGCTTGCAAGAGCAATTGTCTTGCCTTTCCTCTATGGTGTATACATCTTCCTTTTTCCTTACAGAATTATATTTCAGAAGGCTCAGTCTCACACATCAATGGTGTTTGGCCTTATTTTTGTAAAATTTCAGTTAGTTTGTAGTAATAATTAGAATGTTTACGGCAACTTACTCCACTTATGGGTGGGGCTCTAACTAGCTATATAAGCCCTGACCCTGTGTGACAACATTGGCCTTTTTTCCAACTCCAGAACTTATACCTTGAGGTAACATCTCCACGTCCAAACGCAGTATAGCTACCGGGCTAGAACAGAGTTCACTAATAGCCTCAAATAGTGGTAGTGACAAACAGAGTACTACCGGTAATAACAAGTAGAAAACTGACAAGGGCTCTACTGACTCAATCCTCGGTAAGCTAGAGTCGATGGAGAACTGCCTGAACCCACAGATAAAGAAGCTATGAGACAGAGTGGGCCGGCCAATTGGAGCAAGACTATGTTGAAGCTCCCCCTCCAAAGAGATGGGCATCAGAATCTTTATCACACTGGGCTGATGGAAGATCATGGGAACCAGCAGAGGATCTCTAATGGCCTGTCTCAGACGGTGAGGAAGAGCCGCGGGAGTCAAATGGTCAGAATACGAGCATCACCCTTTCAGAAGAGCTCACTCACATCATGGCTTCTGCCTTCAAGAAGCCCCTATCTACAGAGGAATGTAGACGTCTCAGGAAAGATTTCCCTTGCCCAGGCATCCTAGAGACAAGATGCCCCAGACTGGACCAATTTTTAAGACTGTCCCCATCCAGAGAGATGTGAAGTCACGGGATGCAGACCTAGTGCAAGTACAGGCGCTAATGCATGACCCTATTGGTCCTTTGATTAGGCTGCTTGGCGCCTTTGATCAAGAGGATCCCAACTTAACTATAGACGAGATACAAGACCAACTATTGGATGCTACTCGTCTTTTGGGAAATGCATCAACAGAAATGTCCAAACTGCGACGGAAAAAGCTACTAAAATCTGTAAACCCAGGTATTGTGTAAACCCAGGTATTGTGGACCTGGCTGAAGAAGATATCTTTGAAAATGCTGCCCCCTACATCTTCGGGAATGACTTCGAGAGGAAGATGAAAGACAGAGCTAAGTCAGTAAAGTTGCTGACAGCAACCTCTAGCTCGAGGCCACAGCGCCATCCAAATAAACAATTCTTCCCAAGGAGCCGCAACAATCTACCCCCGAGAGGTAGTAGCCAAGCCAACAGAGGACAGCAATGGCCAAGGAAAGGACAGAAACCTATTCCAAGAAGTTAACTCAATTTATGAGACAGAGACTCTCGCTTTGAAATGTACTATTGCATAATTTGCAATGTAAAATTAATAATATATATTATTAAGAGTAATTACTATTAACCATTGTTCAAAGGAGAGCTACTCTCCTTATGGAAAAGGAAAAAAACTATAGTTATACGATTAGTGTCACTAGAATTCAGTCCTAGTGTTGCGGACAGAGAGCCATGGAGTTTTGTTGTCTCTGTGGTGCATGTGTTTCCACCATTCAGCCTCCTACTGTGCTTCCGGGGCCTTTACCAAGACCATAAAGCCAGTACAACTCTGCTCAGAGAGTTAGGAAGGAGGCTAATGGCACGGGTAACAATGATGTCTGCCCTTGTAACCTAATAGTCTATGGCTTAGACATAATGAGTATCATTGGCAATAGCTCTCGTATATCAATGCCCACACCCTGACCTGCACTGGTCCAGTGTATCCATGGCTTAGCTGGTCAAGCTGAACCTGTACTGTGCCCCCGTTTATCTAAATGTATTCTCAACTGCCTATGATTTTAAATTCATAGTCTACCTATCTACGAAGTTTGATAACCCAGTTGTGGAAGAAAGAATCTGGTCCTAACTAAAAGCCACAACCAGAGTCCCAACCTACATGTTTGGGATGCACCCAAACTAATTGCTTCCACAGACCATGGGAAACCAGAGTTTTTGCTTTGCCATGCCTTATGATTGAGGCAATGGACCGACGGCAAACTGGGCCTTTACCATACGGGAGTGATAGAACTAGAAACAGAATTTTTGTGTCTCATCAAACCAAACTAAGAACACTCCTCATTCTAGAGGATCTCAAATGGCAGCAAAGATTCATAGCTTGCACTTATATAATTTCAAAGGCTCAGCCACTCCCCTATTGAGGCTCGAAGGATGGAGCCAATTAGATAATCTATGCCATAAATTGTGATTTTTAGCTATAATAGCTAGCCGAGCTGCCATCTTAATGACCCGCAGGCCAGGCTATGGCGTCAGGAGCTCAGCTTGAACAGAGGATAGAATTCTTCCCCCAGCAAGATGACCTACATTAGATGGCTGCAGACCATCTTATGTTACCACGAAGACGGAGGACCTCAAAGTTACTCCATGCACGAGTAAGATGTGGGTCCACTGATTGATCTGATGCAAGGGGAAGCAGTCAGATCCAGAACCTGCTAGAGGATGGGATCATCCTGCCAGTCCACATAATAGATGATGGCATGATGCCTACAGATCGGTTACTGCACCCAAACGTACACCCAGTGATAGGTCCTTCGTTCAGTGGTCAACACTATTTGATCAGCGGTTCATCTAAGAGATTGTGCTCTCCCTTAACAGGATACAAGATTCTTGTTACCAAATCCACGATGAGTATAATGTCAAGGACTGAAATGTGGGTGTGGTATTACACTATAATAGTCACTGATCAGCACCAGGCAAACACCCCAAACCAGAGCTTATCATGCCTGAGAATTATCCCGAGGGGGAGTAAAGGTCACTGGCATTGACACACTCAGCTTGCTGAGCTGGCTTTCGAAATGAAGGTTAAGTGGTACAGTAATACTCATCAGTGAGGGTACTGTATATGGCAAAGCAGTCTAGACCCAATAGAAGTAGGAATAAGTCCTTCTCCAAAGCTCACTCTGTGAATGAGCAGCTGCGTACTGGCAGTACCCCTTACGTTGCAGGAACAATCATGTAATTGTTTTAATGTCATTCATCAATCCGCTGGTTTGTAGTTGCAGTTGTAGTTGCTGGTTTGTAGTTGTAGTTGTAGTTGTACTGGTTTGTAGTTGAAAGAAGCCCAACTGCATTGTAGTTTAAAGAATCTCAGTAGGAGATATCCTAAGGGTAACAGACTCAAACACAGAATTCACCTGCCAATAATCTCGCTATAGGCCCATAGAAGATACAGCCTTTATCAAACCAGCCTCAAGACTACAAACAACACCACTGATATGTGACACTGAGCCTTCTGAAATATAATTACAGAATGGCTAAGGCCTCGAAGCGGCTGAATGCTATTCTGGATTATATGAAGAAGGTGAAGTTGAGAATATCAATGGTCTCCCGCCCATCCCACCCAATAATGATAGAGTGAAGACATTGATATGCGGGACTTTACTTATTGCTTGACTGGTTTGATGGTAGTGAAATTGATAGTAGGGTCGTTATGAAAAGGCAAATGTGGTCACACAGGGTCAGGGCCTATATAGCTAGTTAGAGCCCCACCCATAGGCGGAAAAAGTTACTGTAAACTTTCTAATTATTACTACAAACTAACTGAAATTTTAGAAAACTAGGCCAAACACCATTGATATGCTCGACTTCACCTTCTTCATATAATCCAGAATAGCATTCAGCCACTTCACGGCCTTAGCGATTCTGTAATTAATGTGCCATGTGCTACTATTTACTAGGTGCATGACTGCTTTTCTTTCAAATCGAGCGCAGTCTTGTGTCTTTTGTTTATTTCAGTTACGCGATGTGTCATTTTTCCCATTTTGACTTTATGAAGCTGTTCACAGATGAGATTACAAGCAAATCGGAGAATGAATACTCGCACCAAGCAAGATGAATATGCCTTATACAAAGTAATTTCCTAGTATTTGTTGTACTAAGGACACCTAAACATGCACTGTCTGACAAAAATTTCAGTTACTATATCCCCAGTATTTGTACAAACTGCTTTGAGATATTGAACTAAATGTGTGGTATTCTCTCTGTTGCTAATTGCCCAGGCCACTGGCATACCATCACCATACTCATTGATAACCACAATTGTAATGAATAAAAAATGATACTGGGTTGTGCTGTGCGTAGCATTCATCAATATGGCTTTATTCCATATTGCTTCAAAACGTCTCATTTAAAAGGGTGCTTGCAGCTCAAGCAGAAAATCATTTGTGACCATAATTGACAATATGGCTCTTATGGTGCAATTTGAGATTAATGCACCGCGTTGTAAAGCAAGCTTTGCTCATCCCATTCGCGAAGGTTTGACCCCAATCCGACTTATGGTTGCTTACTTACAGCCCCTCAAAAAGGAAGGGGTAGTACGAGCAGCCCAATTCATTTTATGGAGAAAAAGCACTTTAAAGATTTTATTAGAAGTATCTGTATTTTTCTGTGTCATGTGCAAGGGAAATGGCCTTCGTCTGCTTTGTGAAGGCCTCTGTTCAACGTTACTGCTGTTACTCAAGCTGGAAAGACAAAAAGGTAAGTATTAGTTGTATTGTAAAGTTTATAATTACTTTAGTAAAGCCTGAGTAGTCGAGCGACTCTTTGTTTGCTTGAGCGACTCACGGTAGCTCTAGCAACTTTTTGTTAGCTTGAGTGACTATGTGTTCACTTGAGAGCCTCTGGGTCAGACCCTGTTTTAACTCAACTCTTGCTTAGCTTTAGAGACTCGGTGCTTGCTCAAGCGACGATGGATTTGTTCGAGGAACACTGTGTTACCTAGAGCGACCTTGTGTTAGCTCTATAAACTCTTTGTTAGTTTTATCAATAAATAAGGCAGTGTCTTCAGTGTGGGTACCAGTACTTTCATTTAAGTGCCAGTTGATCAAGTGAGCTTGTTTATTTAACCCTTACTCCTTCATCACGTGATAAACCATGGCTGTTGCTGTTTATAATATTTGGACACAGTTTTAAAAGGTAAGTTTTGATCATTTTAATGGTAATGGTAATAATAATAACAGTACTGTCCTGTCATTCTTTATTTAGTTTCATCAAAAAAGTTTGCAGCCCAGTCAGTGTATAAGTGTCAGTTCATGGTTTCAGTAGTAAAGCAGTTGTGATGTTTTACAGACATGCAGTGTCACTTAAAGTTAACAAGTCTATTGTTTGAAGATAAGTGGCTATCATAGCAACTATGCAAATGGTGTGCTGGGTCACAACTTGAATGAATGCAATAGCATTTAGAGTATCATTGTGATTAACAATATTTTTATGAGTCTTGATTAATGTGTTGCAACAATTGTTATAATAATAATTCCTTTATTGTCTGTGACTTCTCATGCAAAACCAGTACTTCACCTTAGGTTGTGCCACTAAGCCAATACATTTCATGTGGTACCAAAACAAAGGAAGTTCACAAGCTATCGTTGCATCTTCCATATCATTAATGTCCTTTCATCAGACATGACATGTAGAGAGAATTTTCTTTTATTTGACTGATAGTATTCACAATAGCAAGGAATGCATCTGATGTAAAGTATTTTCTGATAATGTAGTGGTTTACATTTTCGTCCAATACTGCGATTAGAACATGTTCTGGACGTACTTCAACTTCCTACTTCTCAATTAATGAACCAGAATGTGTGACTCACTTCATAATGCATTCATCAACAAACATCTTCAACAATCCTACAAAACGAATGATACTCTCTTCTATCAGACTAGCTTGACTGCTTTTACTTTGCTCTTTGATAGATGGATGTAACTTTATAAAAGATAATAGTTTCTTCTTAATCGGACACTGTTTTTTTGCTGGTAGTCCTATAACTGTAAAATCTCTTCCTTTGGGACGCCCTTGTTTTGAAACTTTAGGTAAAACGGAGACCTCAAAATTAAAAAAGTTAGCAGTTAATTAGAATGATGCAACTAACTCCTTAAATCACTGATTTCTTCATCACACATCTCAGGAGTATTATCAGATATTGTAATAGTATATAATTCACATCAGATTCCAAGAAATTCAATGCTGATTCTTGTGTAACAGGTGAAGGACCAGAAGAACTTACATTACTTGCTTCTATATTATAAGAAAAAGTTGATTATCAATGGATAAGCTGGATATGATGTATATTATACCAGTTGAAGCAGTAGCTACAGCAGGCATTGAAACAGTATCAATCAGAGATTCTAAGGAATTCAATGCTGTTTCTTGTGTAACAGGTAACTGATCAGTAGAATTTGCACTTCTTGCTTCTACATAATTAGAAAAGAGTTGATAGTTACAGGATATAATAGTATACCTGATGAAGTAGCTGTGACAGTAGTTGTCACTGTAGATGTAGCATTTGAATATGTAATAGGTACAATTGCAATCTGAATCACCTGAATCTAACAAAATAAAGATATATATAGTATAATATAGCATCATGCCTTGAGTCACTGTGACTTTGTTTTCCTTCTCCCAATTGGAAACCAGCTCCTCCAAATTACTGTACCTAGACACTTCTGACGCTAAAGATGCTAGTTGAGTAGTAACCATTGACACTGTATGAAACTTCTCCATCTCTATGAAATAATAACTATACTATATCCCAGTTCAGTTTGGGACAGAAGTAGAAGCAGCTGCGTGGAATTTGAAAAATGTATCTACGTCACAAAATGATGTATTATAATTATATTCATAGAGGAATGGCGGCTGTGTTCTTTCACTCTTAAAACAGTCTTGCTGCTGCTGATAAGCAGTACAATAGCTGCTGGAGTCAACTAATTTTTATAAAGGCCATTATTATCAGAAAATCTTGCTCTATTAGCCTTTTAAAAGAAGAATTATCAGTTTGGGCGCTCGACTACATGTGCTTATGTAAACTATGACATCATAGAACGTCATTGCGGTTAGCTTTGGTATGCCATTGGGTTTATAGGGAGAACCCGGTTCTCAGGGTTCCCAAGGGCTGAGAGACCCAAGGTTTCACAGATTTTGATGGACTATGGTGACTAAGAACCTGTGAAAGTTTCATTCTTATCTCACTTTCCTATAAAAAGTTATTCCAGTTTTTCTTGTCCCAAACTCAACTGGGATATAGTATATACACTGTAAGTAATAAAAATGTTTTTGAGATAAATTTTCCTTTTCTTAGTTGGTTTGACAGTGTGAACATTCACACTTGGCAACTGACAATTCGTATGCACTTCCGTGTCTGTCACACACCGATAAACTCTGTGATTATCCATAAAATACGATAAAGACCACCTTTCATCACAAAGACTTCTTTCAAACAAAGTTAATAGAAGGCGAAACCAAACTGCAAAAATATGCTTACATGGTAACCTCAACAACTGGCGAAAATAACAAGAGCAACTATCGCAAGTAGCTGATATAATTCTTCCATGATATGACAAAATCTACTTCATTGGAAGATTCAATGTGAACCTTTCATTTTGTTGCCTTACAAACTTAAATTCGTATGGCGTTAAGAACTTGATATAATCAATAATAGATAAATCATTAGTTGAGTGATAGAGGACAGAAACTTTTTGTGACATCAAAGCAGCCTTGTAAATCCTTTTCCCACACATGGAACGAATTATAATGAATATATGCTCTGTGAAATCTTTTAAGGAAGAATGCCTGCTGATGACAGACTTAAGTTTTGAGTTCATTCATTCCAATCTGTTGGTAGAATTTAAAAAATTTTCTTTGGCAAACTTCATCACCATTGGCCATTGAGACTTGATTGGATGCCATTCAGTATCAAAATACTCTTTCACATTTCTAGGTGCACTTTCTAAAAACTGCTTATACAAGTCAGCGTAGGCATCTTTATGTGTTGCGTATGCCAATTTCTGAAGAACTGATAGACATATCCTTCTCACCTGGTGTGATTCCCATTTTACTAGACGAATGTAAAACATTAAGGGGCTCAGCCCCCAAGCCACGCTATATTTTAAAGGTTATATGGTATAGAGTTACATTATTGTACATGTACAATATACATGAGTAAATACAGTAGTTTGTAAGTTTGTAATGAAGTTATCATGCTTGGAAATACAAATTTTTTTTATCAGTTTATCACATTCTACAGCAAAAAAGTTGTGTTGGAAGCCAGAGACAGTAAGTAACTGCAGTCATAGGTTATGTCAGTAGTTGTGGAGTCTTTACAAGCTCACAACTGTGGCATATCTGCCTTCTTTATCTTCCTTGCTGTATTTGGAAAGTAGTAGAGACTTCTCTTGCATTCTTGATGACTCAAGTGAGTGACTTGTAACTTGTAAGGTCAAGAACATGAAGAACAATGAAGAATTCATAGCTGGCGCGCCATTTTATTTCACTGTGACCACACCCGTTTTCGAAGAAGATTAAGATTAGGTTAAAAATAGGAAAATTTTTTATACGGATAAATAGGGGTGACGTACGTGTACAAACTAACATACTCTACTCGAACTAGTGGGCTTCGCCCAATTATTAGTAATCTCTCTTCAAAATGATCGAAAACAGTGGAACAGGCAAATTAACAGCTGTGCATCTGGCATTTCTTGCGTTATTACTTCCCTCTCATTAAGATCTTTATCAGTCTGACATCACTATTCGAACAGAAGGCCATTTCTCATTGTGCTTCTTAAAAAAAGGAAACATTTTCTTCAGGGACATTTGACTTTCTTCTAGGACTAAAAATACTGCAACAATTTCACTCTGTCCAATCTATCTTCAGTTAGGAGCAAAAAAACAGGAAATCTAATCTCAAGTAGCTTGCACGTTGCATCTATAAACAAAATGTATTGAAAAGCTTCAAAATATTCTTCATTTCCTGATGTTGAAAGAATATACCCAATAGCATCCCACTATTGTTGAGAACAATATCTACAGTGGCACCTAAAGTACAGTGTAGATTTATTGGCAATAGTACAATAGAGTCTATATTCACCATGCTTATCATTTAAATTTCTAACACAAGTTTGCAAATCATTTCGTGTCTTTGCATTATTATACTGAGATTGAATATTAGACAAATCTTTCAAAATATCTGCTTTCCTGTTAGACTGATCATCTTGAACTAATTTCTTATAAATAATCTGCTTTCCTGTTAGACTGATCATCTTGAAGTAATTTCTTATTAGCTTTCAGGGAAAACAAGCGTACTAGTGTAAAAAAATTCCTAAGATTGTTTTCACCACCGTATGCTTATCGCTCACGGGCATTATTCCTAGCATCATAATTATTGACTATTATTATTTTAAACCTTATTTATAACAATTTTATACATACATACGTACTGAAACATAACACAAATATCATACAATATATACAATCATTGTTTTATATACAATATTATCATACAATATATATATCATCACTCTGAAGAGCCTGATTTTATGGATATTATCATCGCTCAGAAGAGCTAGATTTTGTTTGATAGAGAGAAAGGGCATTTACATGTATCATAAATACACACATATGAATACATGACTATACATACATTAAGAGGAGCACAATACATGTACATACATACAAAGCTAAACACATTCATACATTTACAATATTATATGCACAAATTAATAATGACTAAATACTTTTCATTTGTAAAACATCCAATACATAATACATGTATATACATAAAATACAAACACAATTATAATATATTTATAGTAAAGATACATTAAAAACATATGAATGTTGTCTTAATTAATCAAATATTTTATATCCACTCTAAAGAGTTGGACTTTAGTAATGGTATCTCACTCAATAC
>NW_003546303.1:70065-71617 GCF_000090795.2 Amphimedon queenslandica | reverse complement strand
GGAGCAACAGTAGCGTACACAGCATCGCCACATTGATTTAGTACACGTAATTGCTCCGTTGCTCTTTGTACTTCATCAGCAAAAGAGGAGTGCTGTTGTTGGCACTATTTTTATATTCTTACGTGACAAACATACTTATAATAAAATTAGTGACTAATTACGTATACTTGAGCAATTGTGAAATGGTTATGAAGTAAAAGTGCCATACAATAATGAACAACCTAGAAACAAATCATTCATCAACATTGTAAATTGTTGTGGTAACCTCTGTTTGTATCCAGTATCCATTATGAAGTTCATTCATATGAATATGACAAACAGTGTAAGGTGGGATACTATATAGCACTATTAGTAACGCGGTAGTGTTACTAAGTAGGATTCACCCCCAAACAAAATGGCTGCCACGACTTTTGCAGCCTTGCTATACCAGGAAAACGAGCTCCTATGCTTACCAGACTTCTTAGAGGACCTCATCTTGACCAGAGGACTCCATTGGTACCACTAGCGTGGCTCTAGACCTTGTCTAAGCGAAAAGTCAAAAATCGGCGAACCGGCCGTTTTGTTCAGCCACCTTTTTTCATCTTCATCATCATCATCATCATCATCATCATCAAGTCAGAAGTCCTGTCAATCCAGTTGTCGGTGTGTATCTCAGTATTGGTTGGTGCTACAAGGATAATTCTTACACCAATCTACTCCAACAGTCTATGCGCAGGTCCATGTCCCATCAGATCATTCTTCAAGTAAGGAAAAAGTGATACTGTGACTGCTGGATCGAGCCATCTTAGCCATACCGCCATTTTGTTAATTAAAGAAGCTTGCCATGTGCTCCAAAATTTGGGTGTGGTCGCGCATGCTCAGATCTGCAGCTCTCGAAGAAGCAAGTTATTTTACCAAGCTATGCTTGGAATCAACTTACTGCAATACTTTAGTGGAGGTTTCCAGCTAAAAGAAGGTATTGATTTTACATGTTACTGTTTTATCAAGTGTGTTATTTTATTTTATTAAAAAAACAAACAATTAATTAATGTTATGACTTATGATATGCAATGATAATTATGAACTTGACAACAGCCTGGAAGAACAGGAATAGCAGGGAAGATGGACACTCTTAGCTCACAGGTTCTTGAACAAGGACTTGTGTCAAGACTAATTCCTTCAGCATGTCTATTTGATGCTGTCTCTCATAAATGTTATAACAATGATAATAATAAAGAAAATTATTGTTTGTGTAAAATCACCAAGTATCACAATTGCAACTAAAGAAATACTATAAATATTATTTTAAAAATTAACACAAACAAGAACATAAAAAATTTATAAAAAAAGATGAAGTAGGATTCTGAACGACCAACGAAAATACGAAATTTTATAAAAAAATCAACACAAACAAGAACATAAAAAATTTAAAAAAAACAAGATGAAGTAGGATTCCGAACGACCAACGAAAATACGAAATGAAAATCCTACTCGTGACGCAAATTCTACTCTACATTGCAAGGTGATCCGTAATTCTTACATAGTAATATTAAAAGTACAATGTAGAGTAGAA